>NC_051390.1:51918809-51932000 GCF_015228065.2 Penaeus monodon | reverse complement strand
GCCAGGGGGGGGGTGGGGGGGGGGGGGAAGGGGTTGGGGGTTTTTTTTTTGGGGGGGGTTTTTTGGGTTGGCGTTTTTTTGCTTTGTTTTGTTTATTCCTCTTTTTGTGCCTGTCTGTCTGTGTCTGCATGTTTGTGTGTGTGGGAGAGGTATGGAAAGAGTAGGAGAGAAGTTATAAATAGAGTGAGAAAATGAGCGAGAGAGGACTCATCATCTGCCGAGGCGTTGAAGGGAAGGTCACAGGGGAGGAGATGGGTGGGGGGAGGGTAGAAGGGCAGGGTTATGTAGGGAAGCGGATAACAAGCACAAGTGCCTATAATTAGCACGCACCTGCGCGGGTGTGAACATCTGCTACACGGGAGTATCTCTCTTTCTCTCTCCTTCCCTCCCTCCCTCCCTCACCCTCTCACCCTCTATCTCCCTCACCTTCCCTCCCCCCTCCCCATTAGGCATTAGGCGGGGGATGGGGGGAGAGAACCTACCACCCACACACTCAAACACGAATCACCCACACCAAAATGTTTGTCCAGTGCTGTTTTAGCGAGTCGTTTTCGGCCTTCCACCCTCCCCCCTCCTCCTCCTCCTCCTCCTCCTCCTCCTCCTCCTCCTCCTCCTCCATCTCCCTTCCCACTCCCTTCTCGTTCCCCCTTTTTTCTCCTCTCCCTCCTTCCCCCTTTTATCTTTTCTTTTCTCCCCTTATTCTCTCCTCCCATCTTATTCTCCCTTTTTCTTATTCTCTTATTCTCCCGCTATTTTCCTTACCGTCCCCCCCCCTTCTGTCCCCTTTGCCCCTCTCTACAACCCACTCTACTTTATCCCCTCTTTTCCCTCTTCTCTCATTCCTTCATTCTCGTACTCTCACCCTCCCTCCTTTACTCTCCTCTCTCTCTTCTCTCCTGAAGGGTTAAAGGGAAATGAAGACAAGGGGGAGGGGGAGAGATTCATAACATTATGTAACAACCTTCTCATTGTACGAAAACGTTTTTTTTTTTTACAAATGATCCTGCACCATCAATATCATCCTCATTATTAATACCATCTTTGCAATGGAGATTTTGTATTTATCCATTCTTGACTGGCTTATCCAATAGTTCATAGAATTTTACGGTAAGTTTTGTGGGCGGTAATTCCATATCTCGGGAACCAGTTGATTAGAGTTCGGCTGCGATCAGGATCCGCGTACGGGTCTTAGAGGATATTAAGGGATTTTCATATGGGCAAACACTCATAGAAAATGAGTCTGATGGAAAATGTTGTGGTTGACTGTTATATTTTAAAGCCGCCTTTCTCTCTCTCTCTCTCTCTCTCTCTCTCTCTCTCTCTCTCTCTCTCTCTCTCTCTCTCTCTCTCTCTCGCTCTCTCTCTCTCTGTATAATATGCGACGATTATTCAACGTAGTGAAGGCGGTACTCAAAACACCCGACTCCGACCCTTGGTTTCTTGTGTATCCGACTCCGATCCCTAGGTATAATAATAATAATAATAAAATGGATTTCATAAAAAAATACAGGATACCTTTTAGCCCCATGTCCTTAAAAGGTTTGAGTCAAATGATTAATCTATGCAATTGTGGCCTTTTTATTGTATATTCTCGAAAAAAAATATAGCTCTATAAATACATATAGGACTATGACAAAATTAAAATGATATAATTTCTCATTCTCTCGGGTGGAAATAAGGTGCAATATGTTTAAAAAGGGGATTTTTTTCGATTTACGTAGAGGTCGGAGCCACAGCCCTGGTGCGAAGAGGTTAATAAATATGTATTTCGGTCCCAGAGCCCTCTTACAAATCGGCAGCATGTGGGAGCCGTTTGGGAATACTCGTGCTGACACTTCCTCATGCTCAAACGAGGGGGCGAGACAGCGATTTGAAGGAGAGGCGAGTTGATGTCTATGTCCGTCCGTGTGTGTGGGGGGGGGAGGGGGGGAGGCCGTATGTATTGTATCTCGTGGTATCTGAGCTGGACTCCTTATCCAACTCAGGTACTGATAAGAAACAAAGAGACGGCAATGTGATGTTATTTTTTTTTTATAGATTCGTGGATTTTGGTATTATTATTATTATTATTATTTTGTTTTGGTACTAATTGCAGTAGTAGGTCATAGTAGCAGCGTTAGTAGTAGTAGTGGTGGTAGTAATGGTAGAGGTAGTCGTAATAGTAGTAGTAGTAGAGGTAATAGTAGTAGTTGTAGTAGTAATAATGGTTATGGTAGTAGTAGTTGTGATACTAGTAGTAATAGTAGTAGTAGTAAAAGTAATAGTAGTAATAGATATTTCCTGCTACTGACTCGATCGTCTTCTGTTGCTTGAGGGCCCATAGTGTGCAACTAGAATTAGATTATACTTTCTTCTTAAATTAATGCTGCACCTGTTGCTGTGTCTCTTTGTTAATGAAATCGCCCACTTAGGGCTCTTGCGAAATTAATATCTACGCAATCCAAGGTGTCTCAAGTGTCAGCGCGTGCGTGTGTGTGTTTGAACGTATCTATGTGCGCGTGGCTTTGTCCTTCCCTTCGAGGTGCTTGATGGCTTGCGATTGGCGAGTGCGAAGAAGCATAAGAAAAAGACATCGATGATGAACCAAGATTACGACAGGAATGTCAAGGTTGACGAAAAACGCGATGACATGATACAGGCCAAAGGGCGCTGGAGGGGGGGGGGAGAGGACTCGGAGATGCAATGCAGAACTTCTGGTTTGACTTGGCTGCCCCTCCTCCTCGCCTCTCTCTCTCTCTCTCTCTCTCTCTCTCTCTCTCTCTCTCTCTCTCTCTCTCTCTCTCTCTCTCTCTCTCTCTCTCTCTCTCTCTCTCTCTCCTCTCTCTCTCTCTCTCCCTCTCCTTTCTCCCTCCCCCTCCCTCCCTCTCTCCCTCCCTATCCCCCTCCCCCTCTCTCCCTTCCTTTCCTTTTTCATCCCTCCCACCTTCCTTCCTCCTCATTTCTCCCTCTCCTCCCCTCCCTCCCTTCCTCCCTCCTCCCCCCTTCCTCCTCTCCCTCCTTCCTTCCTCCCCTCTACCATATAATTGCCGCTAAAACCCAAACCCCCAAAATCTCGTAATTAATTGCCTCAGTAAGTGTAGTTTTCCGTATCCCTCCTCCCCCTTCTCCCTCTCTCTCTCCTCCTCCTCCTCCTCCTCCTCCTCCTCCTCCTCCTCCTCCTCCTCCTCCTCCTCCTCTCACCCTTCTTGCTTTTTCTCTTTTCTTCTCTCTCTCACTCTCCTTCCTTCTCGTCAATCTTGCTTCCCCTTCGTTGTTCTTCCCCTTTTCACCTTTTCCTTCCTTCTCTCTTCTTCCCCTTTTTCTCTTTTTTTTCCCCCCCCCCCTTCCTTCTTATCTCGTCTTCCCATATTCAGCTTTCCGTCTCCTTCACTCTTCTTTCCCTTCCCTCTCCTTTCTTCTCCCCTTTCCCTCTCCTTCTTTCTTCTCCCCATTCTCTCCTTTGTTTTTCCCTTTGCCTCTATTTCTCTCTTCTATCCTTCTCCATCTCTCCACCTTTCCCCTCCCCCTGTCCCAGCCCCTCCCGCCCCTCCCTCAGGTGCGGGGGTCCCTGACGGCACACCTGTTGCCCGGATAGAGGAGGGGGGAGTAAGGAGGAGGGGGAAGGATGGAGGAGGGGGAGGGATGGAGGAGGGGGGATGGAGGAGAGTGGAAGGGGAGGGGGAGGGATGGAGGAGGGGGGGAGGGATGGAGGAGGTGGGAGGGAGGGGGAGGGATGGAGGGAGTAAGGAGGAGGGGGAGTGAGGGGGAGGGGGAGGGATGAGGGGGGAGTGAGGGGGAGGAAGAGGGAGAGGATGGAGGAAGAAAACAAGAGAAGAGGAGCAAGAGAAGTAAGATAAGGTAGAGAAGGCAGAAGAGGAAAGGTGGAGATGGCGGCGGCAGTTGTGGCGGTGGGAAGGAGTGAAACGCTTCCTCCTCCTCCTCCTCCTCCTTCTCCTCCTCCTCCTCCTCCTCCTCCTCTCGGAATCTCTGTGGGTTAGCACTAGTGTTCGGGGCGGCCGTGATTTTATATCTTGGACATTTTATTTCTTTTTAGCCTTCTTCTTTTTCTTCTTCTTTCTCATTCTCCTGGTTCTCTTCATCCGTCTCTTCTTCTTCTTCTTCTTCTTCTTCTTCTTCTTCTTCTTCTTCTTCTTCTTCTTCTTCTTCTTCTTCTTCCTCTTCCTCTTCTTCCTGTTACTACTACTACTACTACTACTACTAATAATAATAATAATAATAATAATAATATTACTACTACATCTACTGTAACTATTACTATTACTATTACTATTTCTACTACTGCTGCTGCTTCTAATACTAATACTAATAATAATACGCATCCCAGTCCACCCTCCTCCTCCTCCAGTTCCCTCCCTCTCTCCCTCTGCTATGACACTTTCGCATATTCTTAAAAAGAACAAAAAAATCGTTCACAAATATAGGGTGACTTGCACAACGAAGATAATATTGAGAGAGCGAGAGAGCTAGCGAACGAGAGAGAGCGAGCGAGCTAGCGAGCGAGAGAGAGCGAGGGCGAGAGCGAGAGCGAGAGCGAGAGCGAGAGCGAGAGCGAGAGAGAGAGACCGAGAGAGAGTGAGAGAGAGAAAGAGAAAGGGGGGGGGAGGACAAGGGATGCAGGATTCTGTCGAAGGAGCCGGTGCTTTGTGTGCTTTCGGCATCCCTGGCACAGTGCCATCGTGCACGCGAGCGGGCGGGGGAGTCACGGCTTCATCAGCGGCGATCGCTGGCACGCCTCGGTTTCCTCTCGGGCTCTCTTGGGACATTGTTTCCGTCGATGCTGCTATTACTATTACTGCTGCTGCTGCTAACCACCACCACTACCATTACCTTTACAATTATTGTCATTGTTATCATTATTATTCTTGTTATTACTACTATTACTACTGCTACTACTATTATTATTACTATTATTATTATTAATTATTATTATTAGTTATTGATTATTATGATTATTACTGTTATTATTATTACTAATATTATTACTATTATTATTATTACTACTACTGACATTATTATTACTTTTACTATTATTATTACTATTACTACTACTACTACTTCTATTACTACTGTTATTGTTATTGCTACTACTACTACTATTACTACTATTATTTCTACTAAAACTACTACCCACACTACGGCTACAGCTGCAAATCTTAGTGTGAATGCTGCTGCGATTGCTGCTAATACGTTTACCATCATTGCCGCTACCACGTCCACTGTCACCAAAGTAATGCTGTTCATGTTATGTGTAGATTGGTTAGGTTAATGTTATTACTATTTTTTTTCTCTAATAATGGTCTCACTTCGCCCTTGTTGCTTCCCCTTCTATGAGAGAGAGAGAGAGAGAGAGAGAGAGAGAGAGAGAGAGAGAGAGAGAGAGAGAGAGAGAGAGAGAGAGAGAGAGAGAGAGAGAGAGAGAGAGGGGGGGGGGTGGGGGTGGGGGGTGGCTTGAGTGTGTGGACCTGATGACCGAGTTCCCCTCCGCCCCGGATCGAAGGAAAAAGGGGGCGGATGGCGGAAAATCATTCTTATTATTATGTTTTTATTACTAGCTATTCTTGTTGTTATTTTATCATTATGCTACCGATTGTGAAGTTGATGAAGAATGTTTATAAAAAAATTGTTAATGTTGATGGTGGTAATGAAAAAAAGGAGTAACTTTCAAGTGTATGTTTGTCTGTCCACCGTTTTCTCTCTCTCCTCCTCTTCCACCTCCTCCTCCTCCTCCTCTTCTTCCACCTCCTCCTCCTGCTCTTCTTCCACCTCCTCCTCCTGCTCTTCTTCCACCACCACCTCTTCCTCCTCCTCTTCCACCTCCTCCTCTTCCACCTCCTCCTCTTCCACCTCCTCATCCTCCTCTTCCACCTCCTCCTCCTCCTCTTCCACCTCTCCTCCCCTCTTCCACCTCCTCCTCCTCCTCCTCCTCCTCCTCCTCCATACGCCGCATGTTACGTTGCATCCAAAGAGTGCGACCTTCTGCCAAAAATTTTATGGGGGTTTAGAAATAATTCCGACAGATATGAATATAAGATCTGATTTGAGGGAGATTTATTTTTCTTTTTTTTCCTATTTCGCCGTCTTCGTCTTCGTCCTCTTCTTCTTCTTCTTCTTCTTCTTTTACTTCTACTTCTTCCTCTTCTTCTTCTTCGTTTTCTTCAGTTGTTATTACTACTTTTGTTATATCTGATATCTCGGTTGTAATTTAGATTAGTATATTTTCACCCATTTACGCTGATTCCCAGTCCCCCCCCCTGTTACGTCGTAGGCCTAATGACCCTTGTCTTTTATTAAAGTCACGGGGCCTTAAAATCACCGTCAAATCAGAGGCCATTATGCCATTAAACACTCCTATTGGTTAATGTGGTTAGTGACGTCATTGCCTCGGTGTGCCGTGATTGGCTGGCTTCAGAACGAGGATTACGGGTGGAAAGGAAATCGTTTTAGTTTTCTGTTTTATTATTGTGCGAATCTGGTTTTACTGTATGTCTTTCTGTATATTTTTTAGGTATTTATACTGATTTGATGATGATTACATAAGAATTTGATTATGGTGTTTTAATTATATTAGATAGGTAATGGTTGCACCGTCATATATTTGTCGTTTTTTTCAGTTTGATTGAAGATAATAACGATGATTCAGTGATGATAAAGTTAAAACAGCCATGATTTAATTGATTACATTATATATAATTGTTTTCTGTTTCTTTGCAGGTACGTACACAAACTTCAGTCGATCGTGCGTTTGTTTGTTTGCCGTTTGTTATGGATTACAGGTAGAGGTAAGGGAGGTGTTCTCTTTGTCGTTGTTATTTTGATTTTTTTTTCTTTCCTGTTACGGTCTCCGATTTACGTTTTCTTTTATGGTCGATGGTCAAGGTTCATTTTATATATTATGTTGATGTAGTTTTGTCTCCCGATGTGTGATCGCGTCTTTCGAGTCTCCCCGTATCTGTTGTTACTGTGTACTTTTGTCCCCTCTTACTTCCCCCCCCCCTTTTTGCATGTTGCATAGTCATTCATTCCTCCCATTTTCTCCTTTTCCCTCCCTTTCGTTCCTCTCACTCTTTCTCCTCCTCCTTCTCTCCCTCCCCCTCCTCTCTCTCTCTCCTCTCCTCTCTCTCCCCTCCCCCCTCCCCCTTATCTATCTGTCTATCTATCTGTCTGTCTCTCTCCCGCTCTCTCTTCCTCTCTGTTTTCTCTATTACTCTCGGTTTTCTCTCTACCTCCCCCTGTCCGCCCTTCATAATCGTTTACCCTTTCACCCCATCTGTCTCGGCCTCCATCGAAAACGTGTGAGGCGGTTGTATACTGTTTACCTGGTTTGTTTACATTGCGTGCGTGTACCTGGCCGCGCCGGCTGTTGCTGCTCTTCATCAGCTTTGCCGGTACTGGTTCCCTGCGCCCACATCACACACGTACCACTCCCGCCCACTCCCGCCCTCGCCCCTTCCTGCCTCCCTCCCTCTTTCGCCCTTCCCTCCCTTCTTCCATCGCTCCCTCCCTCCCTTCCTCGCTCTCTCCCTCCCTTCCTCGCTCTCCCCCTCGCCCATCCCTCCCCCCTCTCTCCATCCGGTCTGTGAGGAACGAGCGTTTGGGGTAGGTACTCTCCATGTGTTCGTTCTCTCCTCACGCCTTCCCCGCTCCCCCCTCTCTCCTCTCTCCAAGTTGCGAAGGGGAGAGGGGGGAGGGAAAGAAGGGATGGGGGAGGTGACGGGAGCTTACAGAAGGTATTGTGCTGGGGAACGTTGTGCCGTGTGACGTCATAGTTGTTTATAAACATTACCACGTGGTGACAGGAGCAGCAGGAAGAGGAAGCCTATGTACTCTGGGCGAACTGGTTTTTCTCTTTCTTCTCTTTATTTCCTGTTGGTCATCCCCCCCAGCCCCCCCCCCCTCTCTCTCTCTCTCTTCTCTCTCTCCTCTCTCTCTCTCTCTCTCTCTCTCTCTCTCTCTCTCTCTCTCCTCTCTCTCTCTCTCTCTCTCTCTCTCTCTAACACACACACACACACACACACACACACACACACACACACACACACACACACACACACACACACACACACACACACACATGTGTTTATATATATATATATATATATATATATATATATGTGTGTGTGTGTGTGTGTGTGTGTGTGTGTGTGTGTGTGTGTGTGTGTGTGTGTGTGTGTGTGTGTGTGTGTGTGTTTGTTGGTGTGGGTGTGTGTTTCCTCCTCTTTCGCGTGCGTCTCCCTTCCAGCCCTCATTTCCTCTATCTCACTCCATTCCTCTCTTCCTCCATTTTCATTTATCCTGTCTCACTGCGGTTCTCGCCCCCTTTTTAATTTTCCCATCCCGCTCCGCCTTTCTTTCCCTCTCTTTCTGTCATGTATCGGTGTGTGTTGCAGATTGCCTAGAGCGTCTGAAAGGCCCGTGATGGCTGTGTTATTGCAATGACTCAGGCCATTGAGCGTGTCAAGAGGCTCGGCTGACGTGCGGCTATCAGCTGTCCCGCCTCAGCTGACGGCGACCCAGCCAGCGAACTCGAACAGACGAGCGAAGGGACGAATTAATTCATGTGCACACTTCGAGAAAGGAATGGACACGCACGTACATGCACGCACGAACATGCACGCAGACACACACACACACACACACACACACACACACACACACACACACACACACACACACACACACACACACACACACACACACACACATACACACATACACACACATTTAGAGCCCCCTCCCTTAAATGCCTTATGGGGAGCGGTGATACCTAAATGTTTTAATGTTTGTCGACGCCCGTTTGGCCTTACCGGCTCACCTGCCACGCCCGTCACGGACTGAGGGGCGCCCTTTGCGGCATAGCGCTTCTCGCCCTTCCTTACACATATGTATATTTGTATTTAAGTATTTACGTGACTTTTAGGTGCGTGTTTGTATGCACACATTTTTCAAATTGACTTCTATTTATATCAGCCCTTCCCCCTTCCCGCGTCGTCCCCCACGCGCCTTTATTCACCCCCCTCCCCCCCGGCGGCCTGCGTGCCAGCGTGCACAGCGCCATTCCGCAAGCTCGGGATGCCTCAATGGCGGCGCCTGAAAGCACTCGCTACGGTCACGGGTAAGGGTGGTTGGGAGGAGGTGGTGGGCGGCGACTGGGAAGCGTGTCTCGTGCTTGCTTTCAGTGCCAAGATGGTGGGAGATTGATGGGGTCGCGGGCATGGCATCGGTTGATATAATTGGATGGGTGATTGGGTTGCTTGGGGAGGGGGGGGGGGCGTCAGGCGCAGGGAGAGAGGGGGAGGTGGCACGACTCCGGGATGCAGGAGGGAGGGCGAGGGGTAACCAAGAGGAAGGGAGAGAGAGAGAGAGAGAGAGAGAGAGAGAGAGAGAGAGAGAGAGAGAGAGAGAGAGAGAGAGAGAGAGAGAGAGAGAGAGAGAGATGATGGGATGGGCAGCGGTGCAGATGGCATCGGCTCGGAGATAGTTATAGATGGAGGCTAATGGCATTGTGCCAACCAAAGGCCTCTGGTGGTTATGAGAAGTAGGAGGGAGGGAGGGAGGGCAGGAAGGGGCAGGGGCACGGGATGGAGGTACGGGGGAAGG
Organism: Penaeus monodon; assembly: GCF_015228065.2. Taxonomy (NCBI): domain Eukaryota; kingdom Metazoa; phylum Arthropoda; class Malacostraca; order Decapoda; family Penaeidae; genus Penaeus; species Penaeus monodon. The sequence goes on along the minus strand of NC_051390.1, from coordinate 51,922,403 downwards.
CCGTATTAATGATCTAACCTACCTGTGGATGCCTCAGTGGCAGCGGGCGCGCGCTCAGGTAGGCGTGGGTCAGGGAAGTTGCAAAGGGAGAGGGGAAGAGCGCCTCACTAGGCAGAAAGGGGACACAGGACGGTAAATGGGGCAGAGGACAGTCGTTCAAGAGGGCATAGGGTAGATGGAAGCGGAAAATGCATGCCGCTTTCGAGCTTGTCGGCGAGAAAGCACGGGACGGGAGGGAGGGGAAGGGGAGGGGAAGGGGCACGCTAGGGCGCGGGTATGGGAGGGTACAAGAGGGTGGAGTGCAAGGGGCGCTTGATCAGTTACTCGACCACCTTCGCTGCTCTCGCTAGTCCTCTCCCTCACCTCTTTCACTCACTCGCTTCTCTCGTCCATTCACTCCCTTAGCCTCCCATCCACGAACCTCTCCCTCCCGCCCACTTGCCCACCCGCCCAACCACCCAGCTCGGCCGCACACGACCGTCGTGGGCCGCCGTAGCCTCATCGCCTGCGGCCGGAGTACCGCACGCCCTGGGAAACCACAACGGGGGTTTATATTGAAGCGAGAGGGCCGCGACGGCCCTCGCAGCGCCTTCAGGGCAGTGCCACGGCCCGCGCCCTCGACGCGCTGGCCCATTTGATGCGACCGCACCCAATCCGCTCACAGACCGTACTACAGCGGGCGTCGCCACGAAGCTCAGGAGGACGCGGTCGCAGCGATTGCCGCCGCATACCTTCCGCTCCGAGCGCTGGGACGTGCTAGGAGCCAGAGGCACCGAGAACCTCCGTTTTTTTCGCTTGAAGCCGGAGTGCCACGAACGCCGCCAGAGCCTGAGTACGACAGGATACCCTGCTGACAGGGCCACCTCTGAGAGTGCATTCCCGCAGTGCCAACGAGTGCCATGGGAGTTCAGTGACGAGGAGGCTCAGAGTGCGAGTGAGCCCTACAGTGCTAGTGCCCGCAACGCCTGCGGGTGGAGTGCTCGTCGCAGTGCCAAGCGGTCGGACACCTAGATAACCCGAAGAGCGAGTCAGGGTTGGTGCGAATTTGTAGCTGTTGTTTCTGTGCTGTTGTTGTCGTTGTCGCCGCCAGCCCCCTGTTGTCGTTGCGCGAGTGCGGGCGGGCATGAGTGAGCAGGTGGCCACGGGGGAGGGCGGTGGGAGGGCCTGGGGCGTCAACGCGGTTGCTTTGCACGGCGCCTGCACGCCCGCCCATTACGCCCACCACCCGCTGTACGCTGAGACCGCCCACATGAACACTGGCGGTGTAACCTGCAACGCCATGTCCACGCAGGGCCCAACCGTGACCTACAGCGTGCCGCCGCCGCCCTTGTGCCCGCACGCGCCCCCGCCCGACGCGTACCACACCTGCGCTCTCTGCGCCGCACGAGACCACCCGCCGCCCACCCTCCACCATCACGGCACGCCCGTTCCTCCCGCGAGCGCGGAGGAGGCGCGGACGCTCGCCCTGCAGCTGCGGGCGGCGGCTATTCTGAACAAAAGCGAGCTGGCTGTTCCCGTGGCCACCTTCCACCTCTCAGTGCCACCTCCGCCCACGCCCACGCTAGCTCTCCCGCCGCCCGCTTTCCCCTACCCCCCGCCCACACCTACTAGCACGTCTTACGAGGACGCCGTGGGCGTGCACGCCGCGTGCGAGAGCGCCCCCTTCAGTGTCCACGGCGGCGGCCCCGGCTCGCCCTCCTGCCCTTTCCACCCGCCGCCCACGCCCACCCCAACGCTCGCGCTCGCGACCGCCTCCAGCACCAGCCCCCTCCCCGCCCCAGCCTCCCCCTGCCCCTCCATCTCCTCCACCTGTGCCTCCACCATGGCGCTCGCCTCCGCCACGGCCTCCACCACCAACTCCATCCCCGACGGCGTCCTTGACTCGCCGTCTTCCTCCTCAGGTCAGTCTTGTCTTGTGGCCCCCCCCCCCGGACGGTCAAGGCATCCTCCGCCCCTCCCTTCCTCCCCCGCCCCCTCTCCTCTCTTATATTGCAGCAGCGCTTTGTGGAAGAGGAAGAGGAAGAGGCCGATGTTAATTGGCCTGCAAGAGGGAGGGGAAAGTGGTCGTCGTCATTTTTTCTTTTTCTTTTTGGGTTATGCGTTTAGCCTTTTCTTCATTTTCTCTTTTATAAAAAATATTTGTTCATCTCTTTTCACATAGGATTTTTTTTTTTTTTTTTTTTTTTTTTGTATGTGTGTAGTTCGATGTGATAGACGGGAAAACGACCCCCTCCCCCTCCTTCTTTCACCCCCCCCCCCTCCGGCCCTCCTCCCTGCCCATGAAATCATAACAGGATTCGCCCGCAAAGTAACGCTATTGTCATTGTTACATATAACTTAAGCGATCACTGTCATTTTCGTTACCGTGTTCCCTTGTCATGTGTTAATCTACCCATGACTCCGCCCATTGACCCGCCCCCTTTTGCCCTTCCCCTCTGATTCTTTTCTTTTCTTCTCTTTCCTGTTATTCGATGGGCGTGTGCACGCGTGTACGATTTTGTGTATGTGTGTGCTTGCGTATGTGTATGTTTGTACATGTGTATGCACATGCTTATGTACCTGTTTGTCTACCTGTCTGCATTATATGTCGCTGTGGCAAAGTCTATGGCTATATGCGTATACGAGTGCCCATGTATGTGTGTGTATGCACGTATAAGTGTGTGTAAGCGAGTGAGTGAGAGGGTCGCACACGCCCGCCACTATGTATAGATAATTAGTTTTCAGGTGAGTGCAGCAGCGTGTGGAGAGGCAGGAAAGCCAGGCTGAGTTTCCGTGCCGGCGCCACGGTAGGTCATTGCTGCTGTGAGGCTGTGTGCTCGTGTGTCTCTGTTCAGCCCACCCCCCTCCACCCACTCTTTGCTGTGTGGGGGTGTGGGATCGTTTTTTGCTTTCCACCCTGTTTTTGGTGTGTGGTGTTGACCCACGTAGCCTCAACCTCGTTATTTCATAGAGTTGAGGGCGTTTACACCCTCCCCTCCCCCCTCCTTTTTTGGATGCTGTGTTCCCGAGGATTGCTGTGGCTGTGAACGCACCATTCCTGCGTCTTGGTGTTGTGACATCCACGTCTCCTTTGAAACTATTGTTTTGTTGTGGTTTGACTTCAATAATAATGCACATTACTATAAACTATGGGACGTGTTGGTGTTTGTTATTATTTTTATTTTCATTTTCTGCGTTCTGGTACCTCTGAAGAAATGTCTTTGATTTGTTTAATTTCCCGTTTTCGTGGCATTTCTTTGTTTCTCTTTGTATCAGAAAGACCTGTTTGTACTATATAAGGTTTGTTGGTGTTTTAATGATTATTATTTTCGATTTGTTTTACGAAATAGTTCGTGTGATGCATTGTTTACTCCTTTGTGTTTATATAATACTCACTGTTTGTTATGGGACACACGTAAGTTTTTTTTTTAGATACTTATGGCATGGGTGATTTCCTCGTGCCAGTGCCTCCTCATTGACGTCTTTTCTCTGGCAGTGTCCCCCTGACGGGTTTTTGCTTGGGCGTCTTCTCTCTGACAGTGCCTCGCCATAGTTATCTCTCTCTCTCTCTTTCTTCTTCTTCTTCTTCTTCTTCTTCTTCTTCTTCTTCTTCTT
>NC_051390.1:51886309-51903809 GCF_015228065.2 Penaeus monodon | reverse complement strand
ACGCAATCTCGCTCGCTCGCATGCACGCAAACGGGTCTAAATTGAACCAGCTATCTTGACTTGAGCTCTTTTTCTCCCCTCCTTCCCTCCGTCTCCCCCTTCCTACTTTCCCCTCTCTTCCCTTCCATGCCCCTCCCCTCTTTTCCCCTATCCCCTTCCTCCCCTTCACTACTGTAGTCACGAAGGACCGTCCGGCCCTCCCCTACCTCCATCCTCTCCCCCCCACCACAGAGCCCAGGGTTTGCATGGCAGCTTCGGTGGTGTTGGCCCTCCGCGTTGCCATGGCGACGGAGTGACAACAAAGACTGGTGGCGGCGGTTTTGGGCTTATTGTCGATAAACTCATTACAAAGTGGGGGTATCTTCGGGGTCTTTTGCCCCCCCTCCCCTCACCCCCAACTCGTATATACAGTACATAACTTCCTCTCTAAATATCTATCTTTTCTCCCTGTCTTTGTCCAATTCTTTTTTTCTGTTTCTCTCCCTCCCCTACCCCCTTTTTGTCCCTTTTTCCTCACACAGTGTCTTCGTATCATTCTCCGTATTCATTCCTTCCTCCCATTTTCCCCCTCTGTCCGTCTCCTCTCTACCCCCCAACCCACCCCCTAGTCATACCTCTCTTACTTTCGCTTCGACACGTAGTCTCTTCCCCCCCCCTCTCCCCCTTCCCTCACTCATTACCCTCCTCATTATCCCCATTCTTCCCCCCTCTCCCCTCCCCCTCCCTTCCCTCTTTGCCCCTCCCTCCCCTCCCTCCTCCCGCCCAGTGACAGGCACACCGCCCATCGCGTTAGCATATGTATTATGTAGACTTAATTGCCTTTCTCTGATGGCGACGTTCGTTTACTGGCCTCCTGGAAGGGACGAAAAACTGTATGTATATAGAGACAGATAGGCAAAGGCTTGCGGCATATATATATATATATGTGTGTGTGTGTGTGTGTGTGTGTGTGTGTGTGTGTGTGTGTGTGTGTGTGTGTGTGTGTGTGTGTGCAAATGTCTTTATGTATGTATAAATAATGTTTTGTGTGTGTGTTTGCGTGCATATATTTACTGTATAATATATATTCACATATATAACTACACACATCGAAAGAGGGGGTGGGACAGAGATCATGAGAATGAAGACGAAGACAAAACAGACAAACAAAGGCTGAGATGAAGGAATAATTAAAAAAAAAAAAAAAAGACTGCCATGCCTGTCCCTCTGGTGGCCTACTGTTCCTTCGTGTTACTCTCCTGCTGTTGAACTCCAGCTGGGTGTGACAGCTGCTGTGCTGATTAGGCCGGTTGTCTTTATGATGATTATGTCTGTTTTAGGTTTTGGTGATTGTGATATTTTTTTATAGATTTTTTTTTTTGATAGTGTTGTTTTCCATTGGTGTTGGAACTGCAGTTTTGTTATGCTTGTAGTCAATAAGTATTATTGGTTTTGTTCATTGTTATAAAATGTTATTATCATTTTATGATTAACCTCATTAACATATTTTCTGTTATCTTTTTTGTTTTTATTTTATTTTCATGGTGTTGATGACGAGCCAAATGGAAGACATTTATTAATCAAGTTTCCCCCTAGAGTACTATACTTCGCTTCGTGCCTGTACTTGGGTTGTTATCTATCGCCATTATCTATGCGTGTTCTGTTGTCAGTGCCAGGGACGTGCTGTACGGATTTGGAAGCGGTGTTGCCGTTGCCACAAGTATTGTTGTCATTATTGATGTTGGTATTGATATTTTTTTATTATCATTTATGTTATTGGTATGGTTATTATTATTTTAGTTATTGTTGTTGTTGTTAATAGCATTATTATTCGTATTATTATTGTCATTGTTGTTGTTGTTAATATTGATATTATTCGTATTACTGTTTTGTTATTATTATTATTATTGTTATTATTATTATTATTATTATTATTATTATTATTATTATTATTATTATTATTATTATTATTATTGTTATTATTATTATTATTACTATTATTATTATTGTTGTTGTTATTTTTTTATTTTGCTTTTGTTATTAGAATTTTAGTAGTTTTTGCCATCCTCACTTTCCTTCTTTCTCACTTCGCCTGAAATATGACACATGAACACGGCTTTGTGTATTTGTAACGACGACTGTGTGCGTGTGTACGTATTTTATGTATTATGTATGCATGTATGTTCACATGAATCTGCGCGCAATTATGTATACGTATACTTGCTCCACGGACTTTCAATGATTACCTCTCCTAATGTGCACAGCGAGTGAGGTATTTCGGGGGGGGGGGGGGGGTACGCCAGGGAAGAGGGCATAGGAGGCGCAGTCGACACCCGCAGACCGACTGGGTCGATCGTCACACTTGCTCGACACACGAGAGGCGACCTTGTTGACACCGCTGACACACGGAAGTTGGGAGGAGAAGAAGAAGGAGAAATAAAAGGAGGAGGAGGAGGAGGAAGAAAAGTAAATTGAGAATAGGGAAGAGGAGAGGAAGAGGAGAAAAAGAAGGAGGATGAGGAGGTGAAGAACGGGAGTACGGGGAAGGAGGAGAAGAGATATAGAAGAGGAGAAAGAGAAAGGAGGAGGAGGTGGAGGTGGAGAAAAGGAGAAAGATGAAGGAAGAGGAGAAAGTAAAAAAAAAGGAAGAGGAAGGGGTGGAGAGGAAAAAGGGGATGGAGAAGAGAGTTGTGGTAAAGGAATGGTAGAAGAATAAAACGGAGGAGAAAGGAGGAGGTGGAGGGAAAGGGAGAATGAAAATAGGAGAAGGGGTTTGTATAAAAGAGATAATATAAGAGAGGAGGAAGAGGGATAGAGGAAAGGAAGTAGAAGTAGAAGATGAGAAGAAAATAGAGATTAGAAATGGAAGAAGGAAATGTGAAAAAGGAGGAAGAAACAAATTAGGAAGGGGAAAAGGAGAGATAGAGAAAGGGAAGAGAAAGTAAGGGGGAGTAGTTAAGGGTAAAGGAAAGAAAAGTGGAAGGAAAAAAGAAATGGAAGAAGAATAGGAGAGAGAGAGAGAGAGAGAGAGAGAGAGAGAGAGAGAGAGAGAGAGAGAGAGAGAGAGAGAGAGAGAGAAAGTATGATGTAATCAGCGACTGCGAATGAGGCTGTATTGGAGGGGGATGGGGAGGGGGAGGGGGGAGCCACATACGCACCGTAGCGCCTACTTTCCGGAGTTGCGATGTCATGCAGAGGGGGGGGGGGCAGTAATCTTTCTTTCTCTTTCTCATTTTGTTTCTTGATTTCCATGCCGTCTCTCGTTTTCCTTTTCTCCATCTACTTCTCTGTTTCTTTGTCTATCTACCTTCAGCGCTTTCCTTCCCTCTTCCCTATATATCCGGATCCGTCCCGGTTTTTTATTATTATTATTGCTGGATGCAATGAAAGTGTTTTGACGATCATCAAATAACGGTATTACTTAATGTTATTGTTAATAATAATAATATTATTACTACTACTACTACGACTACCAGTACTACTACTACTACGACTACGACTACGACTACCACCACTATTATTATTGTTATTATTATTATTATTGTTGTTGTTGTTGTTGTTGTTGTTATTATTATTATTATTGTTATTGTTATTATTATTATTATTGTTATTGTTATTATAGTAATGATTGTATTGAGTTAACCATAGGGACAATGCCAATAATAAGATGATCATGTAATAAACCGTAAGGATATGCTATAGAAAAAAAAATACTTTTTAATTGATTTGGAAGAAGAAGAAGAATGAGGAAAAAAAAATAGAATGTACTGCCGCTACACACACACACACACACACACACACACACACACACACACACACACACACACACACACACACACACACACACACACACACACACACACACACACACGGGGCGAGTAACCTTGAAGGAAGAGGATGTTGTTTTCAAGAAGCGGATGCCATTCCTTTCGCTTTAGGATTTGAAAGTGCGGGGGAAGAAAGGGAGGGAAAGGTAAAATAGAAGAGAAAGGAAAGGGAGGGAAAAGGTAAATTAGAAGAGAAAGGAAAGGGAGGGAAAAGGTAAAATAGAAGAGAAAGGAAAGGGAGGGAAAGGTAAAATAGAAGAGAAAGGAAAGGGAGGGAAAGGTAAAATAGAAGAGAAAGGAAAGGGAGGGAAAGGTAAATAGATGAGAAAGGAAAGGGAGGGAAAGGTAAAATAGAAGAGAAGAAGGGAGGGAAATTGGGAAGAGAAAGGAAAGGGAGGGAAAGGTAAAATAGAAGAGAAAGAAGGGAGGGAAAAGGTAAATTAAGAAGAGAAAGGAAAGGGAGGAAAGGTAAAATAGAAGAGAAAAGGAAAGGGAGGGAAAGGTAAAATAGAAGAGAAAGGAAAGGGAGGGAAAGATAAATTAGAAGAGAAACGGAAGAGAGGGAGAAATAAAAAAATGAGGAAGAGAAAGGAAAGGGAGGGAAAGGTAAAATAGAAGAGAAAGGAAAGGGAGGGAAAGGTAAAATAGAAGAGAAAGGAAAGGGAGGGAAAGGTAAAATAGAAGAGAAAGGAAAGGGAGGGAAAGGTAAAATAGAAGAGAAAGGAAAGGGAGGGAGAAATAAAAAAATGAGGAAGAGAAAGGAAAGGGAGGGAAAGATAAATTAGAAGAGAAAGGGAAGGGAGGGAGAAATAGAATGGAGGAAGAAAAATGAAAGGGAGAGAAAAGTAAAATAGAAAAAGAGAGATGAAATAGGGGGGGGGGGGGAATAAAATTGATGAAAATGAAAGGGAGGGAAATAGAGAATATAGGAAGAGAAAGGAAAGTGAGGGATAAACGAAATAGAAGAGAAATGAAGTGTTTAGAGAAGAATAATGTGTTAAGAGTAGTTTTTTCTTCTTCTTTTTTTCTTTTTTTTTGTGATGATTGATTTTGAGAATTAAATTGATATTGGATGTTAATGGTGTTGACATTGAAGGCGGTGGTGATGATAAATGTATACATATCGTCTTGCTTCTGTGTGTGTGCGTGTGTGCGTGTGCGTGTGCGTGTGTGTGTTTTTGGGGGGTACAGACGGCAAATGTAGGCCTATATATGAATCGCAAAACCCGAGGCAAGCGGAGGGATGAAAGGGAAAAGAGACAACGGGAAGAAAGGCGAGGAAGTGGAAGATCGGAGAATTAGAAGAGAAAACGGAACTGATACAGGTGACGAGGATGTTTAATTTCGACTTCGTCTTCTACGTTTCCTTCTTCCCTCTTTCTCCTCTCTTCCTCCTTTATTCCGCCTTCTTATTTCGCTTAACCCCCCCCTCCCCCTCCCCCTCCCCACACACGATTCGGTTCCGCGGGCGTCGCGGAGCTGCCTCGCTCTCGGATGCTGTGCCGACGCCGCGTTGAAATCTCCGGCCGGATGCTCTCTCGCTCTCCTTCTCTTCTCCTCTCCTTCTCCTCTCCTCTCCTCTCTTATGCTTGCTCTCTTCTCTCTTTTGCTTTGCTCTCTTCTCTTTCGCTTGCTCTCCTCTCATCTCTCTTTCGCTTGCTCTCCTCTCATCTCTCTTTTGCTTGCTCCTCTCTCCTCTCTTTTGCTTGCTCTCCTCACCTCTCCTCCTCTCTTTCGTTTGCTTTCCTCTCCCTTCCCTCTCCCCTCCCTTCCTGTCAGATCCTCTCTCGTTTCCTCGCTTTTACTTGCTCTCTCTCTGTCTCCTTGTTCTCTTTCATAAGTCTGTTTCTTTGTCTCTTTTTCCCTTTCCTTGCTTTGGTTCTCTCTCTTTTATTTTCCCATTGTCTTCGGCGCGCGTTAACTTCTCTTTTTTCTCTCTCTCTTTCCTCTGTTTTTGCCTTTCTTTTCCTGGTTTTGTTTCCTCCTGGTTTCCTTTTATCGCTCTTCGTTTGCTTGAGTTTCATCTCTCTCTCTCTCTCTCTCTCTCTCTCTCTCTCTCTCTCTCTCTCTCTCTCTCTCTCTCTCTCTCTCTCTCTCTCTCTCATATATATATATATATATATATATATATATATATATATATATATATATATATATATAATGTACATATACGTATACATATACATATACATATACATATACATATACATCCATTCACTCTCTCTTTTTCCCTTTCCTATTTACATCTCTCCCACAGCCATTGCAAGGCGGCGGGTATGGCGAAAGCAGGGAGGTAGGGGGGTAGGGGGGCCAGGTTGTCTGAATGACTGGGCGGCGGCAGATAGCGTGGCAGACGGCTAGAGGATGGGGAGATCCTTTGGGGAAGGATGGGGATGGGGGCTGCGTAAGGCAGGGCGTTGGCGGGGCGAGAAGGAAGGACCTTAGGCGCGGAGTAGTACTAACGTGGCAGAGCGGCAGGCAGGCAGGCAAGCAGAGGCAGGCAGGCAGGCAGGGTTGGCAACCGGGGAAGGCGAAGAAACTTAGATGCCTGTCACTCTGTCAGGGTGGAGGGAAGAGTGACAGGCAGGTTGTCAGGTTGGTAGGGTGATGGCAGGGTGGCAGGCTGGATGGCAGGCTTGGCATGTCATCCGCCGAGATGAGACCCTCGGCCCGCAGGCAGGCCTCTCCGTCATCGAAGAGTTGCCAGGCAATCAATTATTTTATCTCGGTTCTTTGTATCGGATGCTGGGGGCCATGGGGCAGGGGTAAGGGGGTAAGGGGGGGGGGCTTGATGGCACTAAGATAAAGTGATAAGTAGGTGGTGGAGAGAGAACAGAGGGAGGAAGCAGGAGGAGTAGGAGGAGGAGGAGGTGGAGGAGGTTGAAACCGGTGTTCCCCAGATGGTGGCGGAGGAGGAAGAGGAGGACGAGGAGGAGGCGGAGGCGAGTGGACCCAGCCTCCCCCTCTCCCTCTCTCTCCCCGGCCTGCGCCCTCCCTCCCTCCCTCCCTCCCTCCCTCCTGGCGGCGGTCAGTCCCTCTCTCTCCTTCACCAGGTGACCACATCTTCCCCGAAGGATCCTCGCGCAGGACTTCACCACCAGCACCTTCGTCGACGCGGGACTTCGATTGTGTACGTTTAGCTTTGCTCTTCGTCCCTCCAGACCCCCTCCCCCTCCCCTCCCTGTCCCCCTTCACGCCTCACCACGCCCACGCCCTCACACGCAAACGGGCGTGAGTGCACGTCGTCCTCTGAGCGTGTGGCTGTGCTTGTGTGTGTAAACGTCAGTAAACGTGTTTGTGACGCTCCGTCGTGAGCCGCGCGCGAGTGAATGAACTCCACCTGTTTGCACTGGAGCAGGTGTCGTCGGGGCATCGCGCCGTGAGGACTGTGGGGAGCTCGTGGATTGCGGGGCCTGTGGGGGCAGTGTGGGCAATGTGCTGAGGAGGAAGTTGGCGGTGCTCCCTTTTTGGGCGAAGTGAAGTGAAGTGGTTTTTGCGAGTGTTTTTTGAGAAGACGAGTCGCTGCTGCGGCCAGTACCAAAGCTGTGGTAAGTGTAGTGGCGGCGGTGGAGTAGCGTGCGGGTGTAGGTATGTGTAGCAGGTAGTCCCGTTACACCCTGTGCGGCCGGGCACGAGGACTCGGTCGAGAGGCCGAGGAGCCGAGGGCGCAGCGCAAGAGCGAGGCCAGCAGGACGCCGAGAAGAGCGCACTGCCGCCCGAGTGCGCGAGGACGGCGAGGCCTCTCAGGGGCGGGCGGCGAGAGGGCACCGCGCCGTCAGGGCACCGCGCCGTCGAGTCGTAAGTGCGAGTGCGGCGGGGGATGGGCCTCGGGAGGGGCGTGCGTGCGTGCGTACGAGCGAGGGAAGGAGGGAGGGAGGGAGGGCGAGGCCGAGTGCGAGGCCTCCGGTCCGGCCGCGTGATGAGGACATGGGACTATTACCAACCACATGTTGTGTCTACCCGCCGGCCCTGCCCCGCTACCTCGCCCTTACCTGCACCCCCCTCTCTCCCTGCCCTCTGCTCTCCCTTACCTGCGCCCCCTCTCCCTACCCTCTGCTCTCCCTCCCTTGCTTGCCGCGGTACCTGCTTCCTCTCCTCTGTGTCCTCTTCGATCTACTCAGCGATCTGCCCCTAGTTTCCAGTGGCTTTGTCTCGAGAAACCGACCTGAGCGTCTACCTGCTTGCTGCCTTCTCGGTTCTCGCGTCTACCTTTCCCTCTCTTGGCTATCTTGTTTCCGCCCCATCCCACCCCACCCTCCGCGCCTACCTGCTCGCTGTCGCCTCGTTCTTCTTTTTCCTATCTCTTCTCGGCCTACCTGCTCATGTGGCCCAAAGCTGCTCGCTCCTCTTCTCTTCTCATTTTACTTCGGTCTCATTCACTCTTCTTTCTTCGCTCCCCTCTCACCTTAGGTCGCTTTCCATGCTTTCCTTTCCTTTCCTCTCCTCAAGTCTCCTCTTTTACCCTTCCTTCACTCCTCTTCTCTCTCTCCTCTCCTCGCTCTCTCTCTCCTCTCCTCTCTCTCTCTCTCTCTCTCTCTCTCTCTCTCTCTCTCTCTCTCTCTCTCATTATCATTATCATTCTGATCATCTTCCTCTTGCTATTCTTCGGCTGCCTCTCGGAATCTCTTTTGGGTAAAAAGACCTTACTTATCATTATGACGAAACCAACGTGGATGTTGTCATCTCCCCCTCCCCCTCCCCCGCTCATTTGTACACGCGAACCCCGGCTTGTTTGAGACACACGCCGAGAGAGAGAAGAGAAGAAAAGAAAGAGAGAAAACGAGAAGGAAAAAAAAGTGTACTCACGTCCTTAGCAAGTCCTTCACTGGAGTCGAGCTGCTTTGTGTAATACCAGCGCCTTCCTCTCCACCTCATGGGCAGCGTTGTCATCCAAGGGCGGCGCGCGTATGCTGGTGGAGGCCTTGGCGCTGCCGGGGTGATGTTGTAGGAGGGAGGGAAGGATGGGAGGGAGGAAGGGATATTAGGAGGGAGCGAAGGAGGGGTGGGAGGGAGGAAGACGGGGAGGGGAGGGAAGGAGAGAAGAGGAGGGAGGTAGGAAGGGAGCGAGGGAGGGAGGGAGATAGGAGGAGGAAGGGAGGGAAGGAGAGAGGGAGGGCAAAGGGGGAAGGGGGCAGGAGGGCGATAGAGCGAGGAGGCGCCTACGTAACCCTGGGATAACTTTAATTGGCTGTGTTTAACCTTGGTTCTGGAGAATTAGCGTTGTTGAAATAGTTATTGCTACTTTTATTGAGTTTGTTGCCTGCTCTCGTTGTTATTCTTGTTCTTGTTCGTGTCTTCTAGAGGCAACATTACTGTCACCACTGTACATGAAATTATCATCACTGATAAAATAATCAAGTAGTAGTAAGTAGTAGTGGTAGTAATAGTAGTAGTAGTGGTAGTAATAGTAGTAGTGTCGTAATTGTACATGAGATATTTAGAGAAGTCGCGGTTATCATCACCGTCGTTTTCCATTCACCAAAACATTAATATAAATAGATAGTTTAGATAGATAAGAACCGTCCCTTTACTTTCCGCGTGTCACCCTTATCACACGTAGAGGGAGATCAAGCTCAAGAGCTATGGCGACTCTTGGCAATAATCGTAAAGATACGTTGTTGCTCTGATTATTTATTGCGATTATCATCATTATCGTCTTCATTAGTAGTTGTACTGGTAGTATTCTTATCATTACCAATAATTAATTATCTGTCATTGTTATGCTGTTTTATTGTTACAAAATGCGTTATGATTATGGTTGTTATCAATTTCGTTATTTGATATGAAAGAAGACGAGGGTGCGATGTCGAAGGTGTCCATGACGACGGGACCGAAGGGAGGGAGGGAGGAAGGGGAGAGAGAGAGGGAAGGGGAGATGAAGGGAGGGAAGGAGGGACTGGGGAGAGAGAGGGAGGGTAGGAGGGAGAGAGGAAGGGAAGGATGGACTGGGAGAGGGAGTGAGGGTAGGAGGGAGAGAGGGAGGGAAGGAGGGAGAGAGGGGGAAGAGTGAGGGAGAGAAGGAAGGAGGGAGAGAGGGATGGAAGGAGGGACGGGGGAGAGAGAGAGGGGCGCGATAAGGGAAGGCTCCCACAGGTATCGCCTGTCCTCGCACTTCCTGTCAAGTTGCGCCGTTGGTCTGTTGTCCCGTTGCCCGGCTCATCGTGTGCGTTCGTCTGATGGGTGGGAAAGGGTAAGGGAGAGGGAGAGGGAGAGGGAGGGAAGTCGAGAGAAAGGGAGAGAAGTAGAGAGAGAGAGAGAGAGAGAGAGAGAAAAGTAGAGAAAGAGAGAGAGAAAAGTAGAGAGAGAGAGAGATAAAAGTAGAGAGAGAGAGAGAGATAAAAGTAGAGAGAGAGAGTGATAAAAGTAGAGAGAGAGTGATAAAAGTAGAGAGAGAGAGTGAGAAAAGTAGAGAGAGTGAGAGAGAGAGAGAATAAGAATGTTGAACCCACAGGTAGAATTGAACAGCAGGATCGAGAACGTACCCTCCCCTTCCCTCCCACTCACCCCCGCCCCCCCTCAACCAGATTGTGACCCAGCATAACTGCATGACCGTTTCCACCTCTCCGCCCTCATCATGTACCCCTTCTCATCCCGTTCCTCCCCCTCCCCCTCCCCCTCTGCTCACCGGTTGCTTCTTTTTCTTCTCTTTCTATATACCCTCATTGGCTGCCTATTTTTTTTCCTTCTCCTCCTTCTTCCTCCTCCTCCTCCTCCTCCTCCTCCTCCTCCTCCTCCTCCTCCTCCTCCTCCTCCTCCTTCCTCCTTCCTCCTCATGTCATTTTCTCCAAGTGTTTTCTTCTTTTGCCTCTTCTCCTCTCCTTTCCCCTTCCTTATCATCCTAATATTCCCCTCCCACTCCCCCCTCCTCTCCCCCCTCCCCCCTCCCCCCCACCTTGAGTGCCATCGCCCTGCATGCTGTGTCAAGGTGCCAACAACGGACAAGCTGATTGACCAACCGCTTTTTTATTATGCTGTCCGCGATCGTGTCGCCTCCGAGTAATGCTGCTTATCGTTGTTAGGTCATGATGCCCCCCCCCCTGCCTCCCCCCCCCCTCCACATAAGTGCCCGCCTGCGCTCTACCTCATTTACCCGCTACGCCCACTCTCTCTCTCCTCTCCTCAAGTCCCTCATCTCCTTATTTTCTCTTATCTTCGCTTCTCATCTCTCTCTTCATTCCCTCTTTCCCTCTCTCTCCTACGTCTCCTCTTTACTCCCTCTTTCCTACTTCTCCTCTTTATTCTCTCTTTCCCTCTCTCTCTCCTACTTCTCCTCTTCATTCCCTCTTTCCCTCTCTCTCTCCTACTACTCCTCTTTCTCCTCCTCTCTCTCTCCTCCTCCTCCTCCTCCTCCTCCTCCTCCTCCTCCTCCTCCTCCTCCTCCTCCTCCTCCTCCTTTCCTTCCTCTCTCCTCCCTTTTCCCTCTCCTCCCTCCTCCCTCCGCCCTCCGGCCGCCCGCAGCCGTGCCCGCCCACCGCGTTGCGCCCGGGGACTCGGATCGCCCAAGCGCCCCGGGTCCTTCGTTTTCTCCCTTGCCTCCTCTTCGTGTTGTTCTGTTTGCCTTCTGCTTGTCCTCGTGTTGTTTTCTAGTTTGTTCTGGTTTTTGTCCTTATTATTTGTCTTTGTCGTACCGATATTCTGCTTCTTTTGTATGACTTCCTTCTCTGTTTCTGTTTGCGTGTGTCTGTATCTCTCCCTCCCTCTCCCTCTCCCTCTCCCTTTCCGCCTCCTCTCCCTCCCTCCCTCCCTCCCTCTCCCTCTCCCCCTTCCTCCCTCCCCCTCTCCCTCTCCCTCTTCCTCCCTCCCCCTCTCCCTCTCCCTCCTCCCTCCCTCTCCCTCTCCCTTCCTCCCCCTCTCACTCCCCCTCCCTCCCCGCCTCCCCCTCTCCCCCCCTCTCACTCGTAATTCCCATCTCCTCCTTTACGAGTAAGGACACGCATCACGTAGGAGTTCGAATCGTAGCATGTGATGGAACGTATGCCTTTGGCGAGGAGGAGAAAGAGCAGGAGGAGTAAAGAAGGCGATGAGGATGAGGATGATGATGATGGTGATAGCGATGGTGGTGATGATTATATTGGGCAAGGAGGAGGTGGTGGTGGTGATGAATGAGGGCGAGGAGGAGAAAAATTGGGATACAGAGGAGAGAGGAGGCAAAGGAGCCTGTGGATGGGTGTCCTTTGCCTCGCCCTGCTCCTTGCGCCCAGCAGGATGGTCGACCTGCTCGCTCTCTGTAGGCTGCTTAGCTGGCGAGGGATAATCTAAAAAAAATGACGGTGAAAATGAGTGAGTGAGTGCGTGCGGGATTGAGTGCGTGCGGGATTGAGTGCGTGCGTCAGTGAAATGAGAAAGACAGACAGACGGACTCCCATAGAAGGAGGCAATAGCAAGCAAAGCTTCCTACCACCGCCCCTGCATCGCTGGTTCCGCGGGGCCCCATGCCGGGCCGAGTGTCGCCGTGGCACAGACGGGGCATCGGCGGGATGTGGCCATGGGCGCATTGGTATGCCCGCTGGGTTGCGTCCGGACCTTGGTATTCAGGCGGACGGCGCGCGCGTGTTCGGACTGCGGCGGCGATTTCGACGGGGGAGAAGGACGGAGGAAGAGGAACGGTAGGAGGAGGAGGAGGAGGAGGAAAAGAAGAAGGATGAGGAGGAGAAGAGGAGAGAGAAGAAATGCGCTGGTGGAGGAGTGGATCCTACGCCGTCGTTGGCCTTTTTTCTTCCTCCTTTTCCGTCTCGTTCTTGCTGGCTTCCATCCCCGCCCCTTTCCTCCCCTCTCCCTCGCTTGCTTTCTGCGTGATCTTTCCCGCTTGCGTTCCTGATTTTTCGCCTTTCCTTGTCCTTACTCCTCTTCCTCATTCTCCCGCATCGCCCTTTTCCTCGCGCTGGTTTCTTCCTCTTCCAATGCCCGTCCATTTCTTTATTTTACTTCATTTTCCTCTCTTTCTCCATTTTCTCCAATTTTTCGTTCTCTTCTCTTGCGACTGCGCCTTAGGAAGCGTTCGTTCGTTTGTTTGTTTAAATGTGGGTCCTCGGAGGGTCGACGGGAACGAAAATAAAAATCGCCCGCCTGCGAGAAGTGATCTTGTCTCGCTCTCGTTCTCATTTGTATAACATGGAGAGCAAGACCTCACCCCCCTTCCTCCTGTCCTTCTACTCCCCCTTTCTTTCTACCTCCCTCCTTCCCTCTCATTCGACCTCCCTCCTTCCCTCCCTCCTTCCCTCTCATTCGACCTCCCTCCTTCCCTCCTTCCCTCTCATTCGACCTCCCTCCTTCCCTCCCTCCTTCTCTCTCTTTAGACCTCCCTCCTTCCCTCCTTCCCTCTCTTTCGACCTCCCTCCTTCCCTATCTTTCGATTTCACTCCATCCCTACTTCCCTCTCTTTCGACTTCCCCCCCCCCTCCCTACTTCCCCCTCTTTAGACCTCTCTCCTTCCCTCCCTTTCGGCCTCCCTCCCTCCCACCCTCCCTCTTTCTCTCCTCTTCTCTCTCGCCTCTCCTCCCTTTTCCCTTTCTCATCCCGCTCCCTTTTGTGCAACTTTCTTGTTTCTTCTTCCTCCCCCCCTTCTATTTTCACTTCTCCCTTTTTCCCTTCAGTTTATCTACCCCCACCCCCCTTCTTCTTGTCTCCTCCAGAAATAAATATCTAATTGTTAGTGTGGGCGTTACGGGAGGGTCAGTTGTAGGGGGGGAGGGGGTATGTGGGCCAGTAGACACGCACGCACGCACGCACGCACGCACACGCTTTGTAATGTGCTCGTGTACATCTCATCGATTTTTGACTTTGTTACGGGCGGTGGAGCGCGCCGTAACCCTCCCCTTCTCCCTCCCTCCCTCCCTCCCTTCCTCCCTCCCTTCCCACCTTCCCCATCTACCAACACATTCCCATTCGGCTTTGTCGCATCCCTTCCTCCCCTAGATCGCCTCCCTTCCTTCCCTGGGCCCTTCACCCCCCCCCCCTTCCCGTCTCTCTAGACCCCTTTCTCCTCCTTCCCTTAACCCTTCACCCCCTCCCCCTTCCCTACCTTGCCTACCTTCCCATAGCTCTACACCCCCCCCACCCCCGTCCGACCGCCGACCGCAACCACCGCTACTGTGTCACCGAGAACCGCCGCTGCCGCCGTGCTATCGGGCGTCGTGGCCTTGGTTCGCTCGCACGCTCGCCCGGCCGGGTTTGGCGTGGTGTGGCTGTCTGCGTTGGTTCTGTGATTGGAAACCTGTACTTTTGGCTGTCTGTCTATTTGTCTCTTTCTCTGACTCTATGTATATGTATATATGTATATATAATGTATATTTATATATGTGTGTGTGTGTGTATATATATATATATATATATATATATATATATATATATATATATATATATATATATATATATATATATATATATATACATACATATACATACATATACCTGTACATATATATACACATGTATATATAGGGATATATATATATAGAGAGAGAGAGATATGGATAGATATAGATATATTTAGATATATAGATATGTAGACATATATATATGTACACATACATACACAAACATATATATACATATATACACACACATATGTATCCCACTCTCTCTGTCCCTCCATTCGCCCTTCCTTCCCTCCCTCTCTCTTCTCACACACATTATGTGGCCCTTCTCGCCTTCATAATTTCCTTTCCTTTTCCCTCCTATCTGCCCTTCCCTCCCCTCCCTTCCCACTCCTCCTCCTCCCCCCCTCCATCTCCCTTCTTCTCCCCTCCCCCTCTCCTCCTCCTCCTCCTCCTCCCCCCTCCATCTCCCTTCTTCACCCCTTCCCCTCTCCTCCTCCTCCTCCTCCTCCTCCTCCTCCTCCTCGCCGCAGCCTTTCCTTATTAAGGGAATGAAGAAGTTTGTCGTCCTCTTCCTCTGCCTCTTGTTGACTGTGACCAACTTATCTGTTTGTCTTTGTTTAGTTGTTTGTGGGGGGAGGGGAAGCTTTGTCTTTTTTCTCTTGACTTTTGAAGTGATTAAATAAAGGCTCCACCTTCTTTCTCCTTCTTCTCCTTTTTCTTCTTCTTCTTCTTGATTTTATTTTTTTCTTCCTCCTGCTGCTCCTCATTGATTTTATTTTTTTCCTGCCTTCCTTCTTCATTTTTTTATTCCTTTCTCCTCTTTCCTCTTCTTCTCCACTTACTCTTCTTTTTTTTCATCTCCCCTCCACCTGATCACCATCTTCTTCTTCTTCTTCTTCTTCTTCTTCTTCATCTTCCTAGTGTCCTCTATCTCCTCCTCCTCCTCTTCCTCTCCCCCCTCTGCCCTCCCCCTCCCCCCTCCCCCCACCCGGTGCCCTGGCCCTCCGGCAAGGCGGCGAATCCCGAATGCCGTGAAACCGACCTCGTTTTTCTGCTCTGGCTTGCTATGGGCGACCTTGCCCGCGCGGACACGTGACCTCTTCGTCTCGCCCTACCTACCTACCTCCTCCTTCCTCCTGTCCGCTTAGTTTCCTTCCTTTTCTTCTCTTTCTGCCTTTCCTCCGTCCTTTGTTCCTGTCTCTCTCTCTCTGTCTTTCTCTCTCTCTCCTTCTTCACTTTGCTTTGACTCCCTGTCTACCTTCTTTCCTCCCCTCGTTCTCTCCCTTCTTCTTTCCTTACTCTTTCCTCCCTTTCTTCTCTCTCCTCGTTTTTCCTCCTCTCCACCTCCTCTTTCCCCTATTCTTCTCTCTTCCTCTGTCCCCCCTTCCTCCTTTTACTCGTTCCTTACTCTTTCCCTTCCTTCCTTCCTCCCCTCCTTCTTCCTTCATCCCTCCCTCCTCCCTCTTTCCTTCGGCGATTGTTTTAGGTCCGGTCATCGTTATCGGATTTTTTCCCCGTCTGTTTCCTCTTTATTTTCTGTTTTTCGTGTCTGATCTCCCTCTCGGGGATGATGGCGTCGTCATGTGTCGATGTGGATTGATATTATCCAGTTTTCGAGCGGTTTGTTTGGTTATTGTTGTTGTTATTTGTATCGTTGTTTTATTGTTTTTTGTGCATATTTCCGAGGGGGGAGGCAGTATATTTTTTAAGCCTTGTTTGATTTTTTTTTTTCTCATTAAATTGGTCCGGGTTAATTTTATAACACGTAAAGTATTTATTTTTTTTTTCTTAATTCAAATTACACTTGGTATATTTATTTTTTCTTGTTTTCAGTGTTCTTATTATCGTTATATTTATCTCTACCATTGTCGGCATCTTCGTTATTTTTATTACGGGTGTTTCGTGTTAATATTGCTGGTGTGTTGTTATTACTAATATTGTTGATGGCGATGGTGTTCTTGTGTCCTGATTATTATCGCTATTATTTTGGCCTGCCAGCGCCAAACACACACAAACGTGCACACACACACGCATACATAAATATATACATACTGTACAAACACGCATGCATATACATAGATACTATACACACACACACACACACACACACACACACACACACACACACACACACACACACACACACACACACACACACACACACACACACACACACACACACACACACACACACACGAGGGGAAAGGATGGAAGGAGGGAGGGAGGGAGGGAGGGAGCCATATTGATTCACAAGTGGAGAATGTTATGAAGATTGCGTTTTTTTAAGCTGATATACATACCCCGATAAAGTCGTTTGTCCGGCTGTTTGTTTGTTTGTGTCCTTGCCGTGCTTCTTCGGAGTTTGTATTAATTATTAGTGGCGTACATGTATGACTGTGTGTGTGTGCATGTATGACATGTGTGTACATGTATGACTGTGTGTACTTGCGTGTGTATGTGTGTTTGTTTGTTTGTGTTTGTGAGACCCCCTGTTCTTTGGTTCATTTTAGCGTTCCAGGCCCGTGCGTGTTCGTGCGAGGCCGGGAGGTGTTTTATGTATGCCTTTCTTTGCGTGTGCGTGGTATAACGTACCCTGTATTAATTGTGTATGGTTTGTGTGCAATCCAAGTGAGCAAGTTCAGGCTGTACCCTTAAATTACGTGCATATGTGGCGTGCACGATATAGTACATATGCAGTGCGCACGATACAGTGCATATGCTGTGTGCCCTATACAATACACAACACTACATAACTTGCGTGGCGTTCTCTCTTGTGAACCTGTATTCTTTGCATAGTGCATGAGTGCGCACAAGTGTAGATCGTCCAGCCATGACGTAAGAAGCAAATGCGTGCGTGCAAGAGCGCAGAACGCTGGTTCGTGCGGTACGGACGCATGGAAAAGCAATATTGGAATTTATGTCTGGGTAGTACAAGATCCCTTTTTCCTTGCATTTCTCTGTCTCTCCCCTCACCTCCGCCTTCCCTCTCTCCCCTCTCACCCCTCTCTCTCCCCTTGCACTCTCTCCTACTATGCACCTTGACGGGTCGGGGACTGAGCCGGAGCTGGGGAGGGGGGGGGTCTTCCCCTTCGTCATGAACTTCATGCATGTGACCTGTGGTGGGCTGAGGGAGGGTCGGATCGTGATGGGTGGGCTGAGTGGGCTCGACTGAAGGGCGGAGCGGGAGGGAGATGATGCAAGGGCGAGTCGAAGGGGTAGGGTGGGTCAGGGTGGGTGGAAGGGGTAGGGTAGGTCAGGGTGGGTCGAAGGGGTAGGGTGAGTCAGGGTGGGTCGAAGGGGTAGGGTGAGTCAGGGTGGGTCGAAGGGGTAGGGTGAGTCAGGGTGGGTCGAAGGGGTAGGGTGGGTCAGGGTGGG
>NC_051390.1:51846309-51863809 GCF_015228065.2 Penaeus monodon | reverse complement strand
CTCTTCTTCGTAAGGTGATTTTGGATCGTCTTTTTTTCCAGGAGAGCTAGTGATGATGTATCTGTTGATGCAATAGTGTGTCTTCTGTGTTATGGCTCCGTGCATTCTCTCTCTCTCTCTCTCTCTCTCTCTCTCTCTCTCTCTCTCTCTCTCTCTCTCTCTCTCTCTCTCTCTCTCTCTCTCTCTCTCTCTCTCGCTCTCTCGCTCTCTCCTTCTTCTCACCTCCCCTTCCTCCCTTCCCTTCCTTTCCCTCCCTCTTTCCCATTTCCCTCGCCCTCTCCTATCCCGGCACAGTTTTTGACCCTTCCCTTAATCCCGACTGCACACACATACATACATATGTATTTGTTCTCGATAAAAGAGAGAGAGGGGGGGGGGAGGAGAGTTGAAAGGGATGGCAAGCAGTGGGGAGATATCTGTTGGTAGTGTCCCTTGGAGTCTCATGGCGGGGCGTGGGGGAATGTTGTCCTGGCGGTGGGGGAGTGTTTAAGTGTAGCGTCCAGTGGGCGTAGGGAGAGAGTGTTGTGTGCTGGCGTGGGGGGGGGGGGGGTTTGATGGTGTGGTTGGTGTCCAGTAGGAGTAAGGGGAGTGTGGTGGTCCTGTGAGCATGGGGGGGAGGGGGTTATGGTGTCCAGTGGGCGCGGGAGAGTTTTGGTGTAGTGTCCACTTGGGGTGGGAAGATGTTTTGCGTGGTTTGGTGTCCAGTAAGATTAGGGAATTGTTTAAAGGTGGTGTCCAATGGGTTTGGGAGAATTTTTGGTGGAGTGTCCAGTGGGGCGTGGGGTGGGAGTGTTTAAGTGTGGTGTCCAGTGGGGAATGTTGTGCTGGTGTGGTGGTGTCCAGTGTGGTGGTGTTAGCCATTGAACCGAGGTAGTGTCCTCCCCGGCTTTAACGTGGGATTCTAAACTGCGCGTGTATGTGTGTGTCTGTGCTTGTGTATACGTGTTGCTAGTACTTCAGGCAAATTTAGCTTGGGTCGTTGTTGAAGTATCACACAATAGGATTTAAGAGAAGCGTTGAATTTTCTGTCTCTTCCCTCTCATCTCTCTCTTTCTTTCTTTCTTTCTTTTCTTTCTTTCCCTCTCTCTCTCTCTCTGTCTCTCTCTCTCTCTCTCTCTCTCTCTCTCTCTCTCTCTCTCTCCTCTCTCTCTCCTCTCTCTCTCTCTCTCTCTCTCTCTCTCTCTCTCTTCTCTCTCTCTCTCTCTCTCTCTCTTCTCTCTCTCTCTCTCTCTCTCTCTCTCTCTCTCTCTCTCTCTCTCTCTCTCTCTCTCTCTCTCTCTCTCCCCCTTTCCCTTTCCCTTTCCCTTTCCCTTTCCCTTTCCCTTACCTATAAAGGTATAGTTAAGGTATCTGCGTCCATGCGTATATGCGAAGGCCTATGTACGAAATGTTAAAAATTGAGATTGGTATCCACACTCCTCCGTCGGTGCCAATGTTACCCCCCCCCTCCCCGTGTGCCGCCGCAGGTAATGCAGGTCTGGCACCAGCTGCCGGAGGTCATCCAGGTGACCGGGCCGCTGAGCCGTCCAACAGCTTTTATTAGGGAAAATTATGCCTCGTGTCACGGCATTGTGGCGTGCTCGTCTGTTCGCCTCCTCCTCCTCCTCCTCCTCCTCCTCCTCCTCCTACTTCCTCCTCTTCCTTTTCCTTCTGTCATTATTATCACTGTTTTTGTTGTTATGGTTGTTGTTATTGTCATTGGTACTATTGATATGGTTTATTGCTATTGTTCTTATTGTTTTTATTACTATTATTATTATTATTATTATTATTATTATTATTATTATTATAAATCATCCTTCATGTCCCTCTCCATTTTCCTTCTGTACAGCTTTTTCTTTTCTTTTTCTTTTTTTTTTTATCTTCTATCTTCTTTCCTACTTGCCTATCCTTCCTCTTGACTTCATTTCTTCTTCTCTTCTTCCCCGCTCTCTTCCTCTTCCTTTCTTATCATTGCCCTTTTCTCTTTTTCCCCCTCTTACTTCTCCTCCTCCTCTTCCTCCTCCTCCTCCTCCTCCTCCTCCTCTTCCTCCTCCTCCTCCTCTTCCTCCTCCTCCTCCTCCTCCTCCTCCTCCTCCTCCTCCTCCTCCTCCTATTCCTCCTCTTCCTCCTCCTCCCCACTCTTCCCCAGCCCTGTAATACGTCACAGAGCCCTCTCCTCTTCTCTCGGGTGCAGAGTAACGTGTTCTATTATTCCTTCGCGTGTTCCAAATGTAGCGGAAATCAATGAATTGGGTCTCGGCGTGTTTCCGTCATAAATCAGGGTAGAGAGAGAGAGAGAGAGAGAGAGAGAGAGAGAGAGAGAGAGAGAGAGAGAGAGAGAGAGAGAGAGAGAGAGAGAGAGAGAGAGAGAGAGAATGGGGGGACAAGGAGAGAGAAAAGAGGAGAGACAGGGGGAGAAAAAGAGAGAGAGAGAGGGAAGAGGAGGAAGAGAAGAGAGAGAAACTAACAAAGACAGACAGACACACCTAGACCTAGAGAGCGAACCAGGTGTAACGCCCTTGTAACACAGGTGGCGTAACACAGGGTCACACATAACCATTAATGTCACCCTAACTCGCCTCTTTTTAATCAAGCGAGAGTGACTCTCCCTCATTATTTACCTCTGGCATGCGAGCCTTTTCCTCCCTCCCTCCCACCCCCTTCTCATTCTCTCCTCTCTCTTCTCCTCCGCTTCTCCTCTTGGTCTAACGCTCTCCTTCCTTCCCTTCCCTTCCCTTCATTTCTTCCCGTTTCTTACTTATTCTTGTTTTAACTTATCGTCGGGAGTATTTTCATTATGTAAATTTCACCGCTATCTTTCTTACATGTCTGTCGGTCTGTTGAAGCATGTGTGTGTATGTATGTGTGTCTGTAGTCGCATGTGCTCAACACGCATGCATTCCACATTATTCCACATTAGTTTAACACGCCACTTTTTCCATCCATCCTTTCCCGTCCCGCCCTACCTAATCTTACCTTACCTTACCTTAGTCTGCGTTACCTTGCCGTACCTTACTTTATTTTACCTTGCTGTATCTTACCCTACCCTACCCTACCCTACCCTACGTTACTTCCTTTTACCCAATCCTACTCCCACACTCAGTACATGACCCCAAAATGAAAGGTAAATTATTATGGCAGTAATAGGAATAAGGCAAAAGTAAAAACAAAAGAATTCTCAATTTTTTCCTTTGTCGTTCCCGTGGTGTTGCTGTTTTTGTTTTGTTTTTGTTTTGATTTGATTTTGTTGTTTTGCAGCGAAATGTTTTTGATAAGTAATAAACCGGAAATAGTGAGAATTGTTAGTTTTAAGGTAGAATATTATTTTCAGTGAAATTATTATTATTATTATTATTATTATTATTATTATTATTATTGAGATACCATAATTGAAAAGTTTTAGGTATGAGAGAGATTGTAGTATTATGATTGCAGTGTGTTACCTGTTTATATCGTCACCTCTGTATTACGAATACTAAACAAGAAACCTTTTTACATGACTAATGTGAGCCGTGTGGCAGGCAGGGATGATAGGTGCTTGTGGTGGTGCGAGAGAAAAGTGTGGCAGTGTGGCAGCATGACACAAGGAGTGTAAACAGTGCCGAGGGGGTCAGCCTACCATTAATACCAACATCTCCACCACCACCCTCTACCATTACTCTCGCTTCTTGTTTTCTCTTTCTAACCACCTGAACTCCCCCCCCCCCCCACATCTTCCTCCCTCTTTCCTCTTCCCTCTTTCGCAGTCCCGTCCACCCCCCCCCCCTTTCCCCCGAGTTGCGATAGCGATCTAGAAGGGAGAGGGAGAGAGAAGGGGAGGAAGAGGGGGGTAGGGAGAAGGGGGGTCCAGTTATCGATCAATGGTTTTGTTCCATCAACACCCTCACTCTTTCTCTCTCTTTTCTCTTTCTTTCTCTTTCCTTCTTCTCCTTCTCCTTTTCTCCGCTGTTGTTGCGAAATGGTGTGGCAGTTGTGTGGTGGTGATGGTGTTTGTGTGTTCATTTATTAATGGGTTTCATGTGTGTTTTGAGAAATTAGTGCAGTTGAGAAGCTGCAACTCTCTCTTTCTCTCTCTCTTTCTTTCTCTCTCCCTCTCTCTCTCTCTCTATCTATCTTTCTTTCTCTCTCTCTCTCTCTCTCTCTCTCTCTCTCTCTCTCTCTCTCTCTCTCTCTCTCTCTCTCTCTCTCTTTCTCGCATTCTTTCTTTCCCACTCCCCCCATACTGAGTTGTGTATACATTTATACATTAGTCTGTCTCTGTCTGTCAATCTTTCTCTCTCTCACGCACTCATTCATTCTGCTGTTCCTCTCCTTCTCTGCTAGCGTCCTCCTCTCCTCCTCATCTGCCCTCAAACTAAATCGATATTGGAGCTCTTTAAAAGAACTCTCCTTTCACCTACGTGCGTTTGCGTGTCTGAGAGAGAGGGAGAGAGAGAGAGAGAGAGAGAGAGAGAGAGAGAGAGAGAGAGAGAGAGAGAGAGAGAGAGAGAGAGAGAGAGAGAGAGAAAAAGAAATATGTTCATATATGTGTGCATGCCTGCGCACATTCCTCCAGCTTTCTCATTTTTCCTTCGGTTAATGTCTAGTAGGCAGTGTGTCTGAGTGTCTCTCTGTCCGTCTGTCTGCGTCGCCTGAGTGACGGGAAGCGTGGAAGTGGCGGCCGCGCCTTCCGGAGCGGCGAGAAGTTGGAATCCGGGATGAGTAGGAATCATTCGCGTCTTTCCGTCGTTTAGGTGTGAAAGTGGAGACTCCGCCTGCGGGCCACGTGGCGCCTCCCCATTGGTCGCCCGCGCCGCTCGCGAATTCGGACGCTCCATCTCATATATATATATATATATATATATATATATATATATATATATAATATTATGTATTTATATATATATATATTATATATATATATATATATATATATATGTATGTATATATATATATATATATATATATATATGTATTTATATATTATATTATATTATGTATATATATATATATATTATATATATTGTATTATATATATATATATGTATTATATATTATATATTATGTATTATAATATATATATATATGTATGTATATATATATATGTATGTATATATATATATATAGTATATATGATATATATATATATTATGTAATATATGAATATATAGTATGTATGTATATGTAATATATGATATATGTATGTATATATTATATATATATAATATATATATATATATATATATATATATATATATATATATATATATATATATATATGTATGTATATTTGAATTATATAAATATCTTTAATAATTTTTCGATTACTTATTTATTTTTATACTTTTCAGTTCTGTCATATGAGGGTGTATGTGATTGTATCGCGGTTTGTTTCTCTCTTTTACCTCCAGACATCGCAAACAGAAGACTTGCACTTGGCCTTATCACGTGACATTTATATATTTCCCTCGATTTTCCCCTGCTGGAATTCTTTCTAAGTTCCTGAGAAAGAGAGAGAAAGAAAGAAAGAAAGAGAAGGTATCAGAACCAGAATGAGAAAGAGAGAGATAATAGTAAGGGGGAGAGAAGGGGGAGATAAAGATACAAAAAAAAGAAAAAAAAAGTAGCGATTGCAAGGGATTAAGTAACGGCTTTGCCCGCGAGTGTTTCATCGGCGCTGGTTTGCGAGACCGGAATGTTTTTTTTTTTTTTTACTTTTTATTTCTTGTTTTATTGTTTTTGTGTGTGTGTCTGTGTATCCCTGTGTGTGTCTGTTTGTGTGTTTGTGTTGGATGTGCCTTGGTTGCACGTTGTGTGTGTGTGTGTGTGTGGCTTTTTATCTCTTCTGTGATTTACTTTTTTCTTGCCATTTCTTTTATATTTTCGCTCTCCTTTCTTTCTTTCTTTTCTCTCTCTCTCTCTCTCTCTCTCTCTCTCTCTCTCTCTCTCTCTCTCTCTCTCTCTCTCTCTCTCTCTCTCTCTCTCTCTCTCTCCTCCCTCCCTCCTTCCCTCCCTCCTCCTCCCTCCCTCCCTTCCCCCTCTCCCTTCCCCTCTCCCTCCCCCTCTCCCTCTCCCTCTCCCTCTCCTTCCCCCCTCCTCCCCCCCCTTCGTTCTTAGGATAGGTATTGCGTGTCGGGAGTGGGCGGAGCTTAGGCCAAGGGAACGTGATCCGTGTAGCCAATCATAGGCGTTGTGGGCGGGGCCTATTTTGCATCGTCATAATGAACCGAAGTAAAATATAACGAGAGGGGAAGCGAAGGGGAGGGGGGGAGGGGAATAGAAGGAGAGGGGAGGGATGAAAAGGGGTTTAGAAGCAGGGGGGGGAGGGGAGATGGGTTACTTTTAAAGGAGGGACGAAATATAATTAAAGATCCCGACGAAGCTTTAAACAGTGGGAAAGAAGAAAGAGAGAGGTGAAGAAGAAGAAGAAGAAAAAAAAAAGAACGCGGAGAAGCGGTGGAAGGAAGAAAGAAAAAAGAAAGAGAGAAGGAAGGACAGGTTGGAGAGGCGAGGTCACAAGCCGGTATAGGTTGACCTATGATGGCGATGACCTTTCCCGACGTCACCTTACCGTCATCGGGGGGACAATGCAACAACTATATTGACAGTAATTCAGCTTTCGTTTGCTAGGGGAGGGAGGGAGGGAGAGGAGGGGGAGGTTCAGAGTCTGCACCCTCCCTCCTTCTCCTTCACCTGCCTTTCTCTCTCTCTCTGTCCCTCTCTCCCCCTCTCCCTCCCGCCCCCTCTCTCTCCCTCTCCCCCCTTCCTCCCCGTCCATCCGTCCGTCTGCCCTGTGGTTCGTCCTCTTTATCTCTCCTCAAGCGACTCTGGTCTCTACGGTAAGGGTGGATAAGATTGGAAATGGCTCGTTTTCCGTCCTGCTGGTGACCCTCTTGGCGGCGTGCGGCCGGCCGTTTGTTTTAAGGGAGTGGGGAGGGGGAGGGGGGGGGAGAAAATGGGAGACGAAGAGGGGAGAGAGAGAGCACGGGGAAGAAATGGGAGAGGGAGTGGGGGTGGGGGGGTGGGGGATTAGAGTGACATTTGGAGGCCTAGTGACTCGTCGAAGGGAAGGGGGGGGGAGGGAGGGAGGGAGGGAAGGAGGAAGGTTGAATATTGCACGAAGGGAAGGAGGGAGGGCTTGCTCTCTCCCCCTCGCTGTCTCTTCTTTTTACTGTCTTCACTTCGTTATATATTTTCTCTCCATCTCTCTCTTTCTATCTATCTATCTATATATATATATATATATATATATATATATATATATATATATATATATATATATATATATGCATATATATGTATGTATGTATGTATTTTCTCTATCTCCTTTGTTATATACCTGCTTCCTTCTTCTCCTATCTCCTCTCCCTCTCCCTCTCTCGCTCCCTTTCCCTCTCCCTCTCTCGCTCCTGCCCTCTCAAGTGGGAGGGGAAGGGTGGCACTGCTGGCTTTACCCTTCTCCCCGGGCCCCCGAACAGCTGCACGCACGCGGCCCCCACGTACACTCGCACGTCCATGCACGTGCTTTCGCCAAACAAACGCACGCCGGTGAACAAACAGACACAGGGGAACATGTACCCTCTCGCCTCTCTCCTTTTTCTATTGTAGGGTTTTTTTTAAGGAGGGAACGAGCAGCGTCCTCTGGAATTTTGTTTGTGAGAGATCGAGGGGGAGGAGGAGAAGAAGAAGAAGGAGGAGGAGGAGGAGGAGGAGATGATGAAAGAAAGGACGAGGGTAGAGAGTTTGGGTTGGGAGGAGAAAAGGAGAGAGGTGAAAAAGTGAGAATGTAAGAGAGATGTAAAAATAGAGAGAGAAGAGAAAGAGGGAGAGAGAGAGAGAGAGAGAGAGAGAGAGAGAGAGAGAGAGAGAGAGAGAGAGAGAGAGAGAGAGAGAGAGGTCCATCTGCCACACATCACTCTACACTGAATTGACGGCCCGCAGAATGATGGCGGGACGTCCTGGTACACCACCTTTAAGCTGGCCCAGAGACCCACCCGGGCCCTCAACTGTGTCCCCTCCCCACTGCCCCCCCCTCTCTCTCTCTCTCTCTCTCTCTCTCTCTCTCTCTCTCTCCCTCTCTCTCTCTCTCTCTCTCTCTTTCGTTCTTTACTTCTTTCTTCCTCTTTCTTTCTCTCTTTCTCTTTCTATGTCCTTTTTTCTTTAGCGTCTTCTGAGATATTTTCTCTCCTAGTGTTCTCCCTTGGAGTCGCCCTCTCTCTGTCGCACTCTTCCGATATAGGACATATACATACATGATATTTATGTGTACGTGTGTGTGCGTATGTGTGTATGTATGTATGCCTTGCGCATGTAGAAATGATGAAGTACCGAAGGACTTTTTTTAAATAAAATTGAAATCGCAGTATCACCCAGAAAAGAGGAAACTGGAAAAGCGCATCATTTGCCCAGTCATTCGAAGTGTCGCCTTATCGTCTTCATAAACCGCCCATAAATCATTCTCTCATCCTGATCCTCATCCCCTCGCCTTCCGCCGGGCGCTTTTAACCGGTCTCTTCCCTTCGGTCTTTCCAGGAATGCGGAGGGCAGATAAAAGTGTACACCAACTGCTGTCCCCAGTCCACAGACCGCGTTATCCAGATCACAGGAGACCGTGAGCGTGCCATCCTCACCATCACGCGAATACTAGAGCTTATCAAAGAGGTAAGGGGCCGAGTATTGCCGCTGTGGGCTTTGCAGGGGTTAAGAAGTGACGTTGCTCATAGGTGGGGATCTTCGTGCCTTTTATGGTGCGCCTCGATTAAGATTGAGATATTATTAGCTAGTGCCGTCATTATTATTAATAGTATTGATATTAGGATGTTGCTCTACTGGTCTCCACATGAACGGTGGAGCTTAAACTATGTCAGTGATTGTAATCTGTAATCAAGAGTTCATGGATCTGGAGAGAATCGTAGTAATAGTATTAAACAAATGAAGAGTAAGCAAAGCGGACAGAAGGTTAATTCCCCCTCTCCCTCTCGCACCCCCAGAGTCCCATCAAAGGTTTGTACAACTCCTACAACCCACACAACTTCGACGAGTTCTTCGCCAGCGAGTATGGCGGCTGGGGCGAGTCCCCCAAGGGCAGGTTCCCCGGGGGCCCCATGGGGCGCGGTCCCCCCCACATGGTTCCAGGGGGACCTATGGGGCGAGGCCCGATGGGCCCCCCCGGCGGGCCACCCGGACCCCCAGGACCTCCCCCTCCCTTCGGGAGGCGCGGGCCTATGGGGCCGCCCAGAGGCCCCCCACCCCCCATGCGAGGGCCGCCCAACGGAGATTTCGACGGCATGCGCTCCAAGGGGGGCAAGCCCTTCATGAACGGCAGTGACCCGCACAACGGCGACCTGCCCACCACATCCACTCAGGTTGGTGCCTCGAGGTTTCGGATGCGCCCAGGGCGTAGCGTTACTTCGTTGTTGGTTCTCTATCTTCCCCGACTCTTCTGATGCATCTCACGCGGGACACCTTCCTTACTTATGTTGTGAATAATCACTGAACTATTTACATTATAACACTCGTCATATTTATTTACAAGGACTCAAAAATTAAATGAAGCAGCATAAGCATGCCCCTCCTCACTTGCTATGTCCTCCCTCTCCTGCAGGTGACAATCCCGAAGGATGCGGCCGGCGCCATCATCGGCAAGGGCGGTGCCCGGATCAGGAAAATCCGCTCGGACTCCGGCGCGTCCATCTCCATCGAGGATTCGCGGCCCGGCGTCAACGACCGCGTGATCACCATCTCGGGAACAGAGCCCCAGATCAAGCACGCCCAGTATCTCCTGCAGCAGAGGTGAGTAGGCGGGCGCGGCCTCGAGTGTGCGGCCGGCACGCGATGCTCGGTTTTCCCTTCCGTTGACTAAAATTCATTAACACAGGGACAGGTTGGGAATGGGCCTTTTCGCTGGTGTGGGTGCGATGCGAATTGCACTGTTGGTTTCAGTACAGAGATGGTGGTAGGGTCATTGATTAGTTGGTGTAAAGAACATACAAAAGAAAACAAAAAATATATATATATATAGGATATTTAAAATGTACTATTGTATGAAAACGGCAGGTGTGAGTGTCTCAGATTTGTAACGGAGGTGCAAATAGCTTTAGTGTGTGATATTCTCTCTCTCTCTCTCTCTCTCTCTCTCTCTCTCTCTCTCTCTCTCTCTCTCTCTCTCTCTCACTCTCTCTCTCTCTCTCTCTCTCTCCCACTCATTTTTTTTCCTTTCCTTTCCTTTCTGCTTTTATTTTCTCATCTCTGTAATAATGCAATTATCTGGTTGGGCATGCGAGTGTGAATCCGTTAGAACACCTGAGCCATAGTTGTAGCACTTTCCCGCAAGTTGGGATTGTCACACCCTGGAAGTTGAAGTAACATTATTACAATATCATTTAGTCTATAATGAGGTACAGTTGACAGTGAAAAAATTGTGCCATATGACACTTTGGTCCTGCACAGATAGCATTATAATCAAGTAGCCTGACTTTGTTGTAATGTTACTCTTCCGAAGGGTGTTCTTGAGTGACCAGTCGGCAATAAATATACATTTATACTCCCCGTAAGAGAGAGAGAGTGAGTGAGTGATAAAATATTTTGTATATTTTGAGCAAATTGGAGAACTAAAGAGTATGTAATAGATTTTGTCAAAACAAGATATGTCCCTGTAATCGAGCAGATAATCAAAAGAAAAGTGATTATAAATCCAAGGTCTGCAATCTATTTTGCCAAAATTTACTTATTATTAAGAAAGAGATGGGTTTTGTGGGTGCCTTTTTGTGATTAACTGCTCGAGGCAATTTCTTTCATGTGTGATTGGGTCTCAGTAGACTAGAGCAAACACTGAAAATCTGTAAGCAAAGAATTAGGTCCTTACTCTGTGTCTGTAGGGAGAATGTGTAATTGAATCTGTTTGGTGGGAATCTGGTTGTTTTGTGTAGGTGGTCATGTGTCGTGCTGTTATACGATAAATCTGTATATTTCAGTACCACATTGTCTGGAAAACTTTGTAAAATTAGAGTTAGTGCATAAGGTTCAGTTTATGAATAGGTGTAAATGCTTAAACAATTTACATTATTTTAGTCAAAAATTAAAATTATGTACATAATAGATACACATATAGCCCAGTCGGTGATGTATAGAGGGGACGCAGTAGGCAACCAACTAACAACCAAGCTCAACTGACAACTAACAAGAGGCTCTCGTGGTGTGGAAGACTAGTGATTTTGTTGTTTGGTGCAGAATAACAAGAAATCACTAATCCTCCTATTGCGTTAGTCACTAACCTGCATGGCAAAGTGAAGGTGGAGGTGGAGGTGGAGGTGGTGGTCCTGCTGCTACTACTAATGTGCTCCTTCTGCTGCTACTACTACTACTGATACTAATACTAATACTAATACTACTAGTACTACTGCTGCTACTACTGCTACTACCGTTGCTGCTGCTATTACTAATATTAATAACAACACTGCACCCTGTGCTCATCCTCACACTGGTACTGTGGATTGACAGTGTGTGCATTGCTGTTGGTGTGAGGAGTCCTGCTTCTCCATGGGGAATCCTCAGCACCAGCAAGCAGGGTTGGCAGTGCCTTAAATCTTATTTTAATAACAATTTTAAGCAGTTGATAATAGTCATACCTTATAGTTTTCACAATAATAATTAGACTAATTGGTATCTTCATTCTCTGGAAACATTCACATTCACAGTTACACACATTCAAATACACTCTCACACATGCACATGCATAGCATTGGGATATATATGAATACATGCACACAAATTCAGATACACACAAACATGCACTCCAATGCACATACACACAAACATACATTCAAATATACACTCACATATAAATGTGCATACACGCAAACATGCACACACAA
Source organism: Penaeus monodon (assembly GCF_015228065.2). Lineage (NCBI taxonomy): Eukaryota > Metazoa > Arthropoda > Malacostraca > Decapoda > Penaeidae > Penaeus > Penaeus monodon. Next base: position 51,851,975 of record NC_051390.1, on the reverse strand, counting down.
ATGTGCACACATGCAAACATGCACACACAAATGTGCATACACTCAAATATGCACACACAAATGTGCATACACGCAAACATGCATACACAAATGCACACAAACGCAAACATACACTTACATTCGCACACACATTTTCAAATTAGAAATGTAATTGATTTCAAGTCATGAAGTCCTACATATGCATATATTGAAATCCACTTTAAGAGATGTGTTTGGACAAGGAAATTAGCATTTATGTCAAATTTGATAAGACCAGGAATAGAGCAGCATTGCTTTAGGAAGTAAGAGATGAAACCTAAGAGTTCACACTTGATTAGCAGTTGGAAATCCCAGTTGAAAAGAGGGATCTATGCAGTTGACATATTCTTGCAACTGAAGAATGTGCATAGTAGAATGAAGAGACACCAACTTTTACAAAATGTATCAGTATGGTAATTTTTTAATGATATTAAATGAGAATGAGAATGCACTATAGACTTGAATGTGTTTTGTACAGATATTTTAAGAGGTTATTCTTTGTCTATTTGTATGTTTTTGTTTGTTGTGTCAGGTTTCGTGATAGAATTTTTCGTACTGATACAAGACTGGATTGGTAATTTTCTTTGTTTAAAAATAATATGAAAGACTGCTATGTAATACCATAAACCTTTCTTCTTAGACTATTATTATGTACTGAATATTTCATTTGTATCAAAGTTTCCCTTTTATTTTCACCAAGTTAGTTTGGGTTTGTCATGAACTTCCTCTTCTTTTGAATATATCATTTACTGTTAAGTTTGTCTTCCTTTTTTTCACATTTTTCTTTTGGTGTTTTTGTGTTTATTTATTTTTTTACTTTCTTTGTCCCACCAGTGTGCGCGAGTATGGAGGCTACCAGGACCCACGAGGAGACTATGATCATGACCAGCCTAGGTAACGAGTATGGGGTCACTGATCTCTTACAGGCCTTTCTCTCTCTCTTCTCAGTCTCACAGTCTAGCTCGCAATAAATGTCAAAGCTTCATCTACATAAGAAATCTGTGTGTGTCAGAGACCTCAATGGCCAGCGCCAGTTTGCCCGCCGCCAATCACCCTGTTCTCTTTGGTCCCGGCAGCGTTCGAGAGTATGGAGGGCAAGGCCGCAGATACTGAGCGACGGTACCCCGTTCAGCCATCATCATCATCACCCGATCTCGCGCGTTGATGAAGCTTCTTAACACACAACCCCCTCCCCCCACACACACGGAAGATACCATCTTTGTTTGTCACACTTGCGTGAACAGGAAATCAAAAAAGAAAAAGAGAACGTTTCTTTGTTCATTTGATCTGTCAAGCTTCTGATAAGCTGCTGCCGTTAATTTCAAGACCTTTTCGAGAAACTTGTTTGTACAAAAGGATAAATGTGTAAGACAAACAGGAAAGGTATTCCTCTTTGTTTCCTCTTTCAATTTTATTATTATTTTTGTCTTTTGAGAGAAGCCATTTAGAAACATGAAGTAGAATATTATAAGCAGTTTTAGACTTGTCCCAAGTCAGGTTGAAGGCCCAAGAGTGGAGCCAGGCCGGACTGCAAAGCTTTTGATTAGGTGTAAACTGTTATAGGAATCTTACTTGCGTTGAGTCCTGAATAAATATGACGTTACTGTAACTGGGGAATTTGGATGGTGATGTCGAGAGGCACTACAGTGTTCCGGCAGCACAAAATGGAAGGAAGGAAGGGAGTGAGTGAGCGAGCCCCTTGAAGAGCACACGTGTCTCTCGGTGGTAACTATCGAGAAACCCATTGGGAAGATGCTTAGAGCTCTGTTGGTGCAAAGACCTCACAGGTGACGACAAGGATTCCATCCAATATTTTCAAGAGACTGTTAATCAAAAGCATACATAAACCTGTATAGTTTTGTACTGCAAGCCAGAGTTTTATGTTTTATCAACCATCCGCATGTTTGCATATTTTGTTTTTGCTTTATATATGAAATCCAGATTGTATGATTGTAGATTTATCCATATTAAAAGTTTTTGCCATTAGGAAAGAAAAAAATATAGAGGGAAAATTGGTCAATATTTTGGTCTCATCTTGGAGGCCGTGCGTCCACTAATTTACTATGAAATATTCAGGTATTTGACTAAATATACTAGTTCCAAAGTAACCACTGATGTATTTTTGTACAATTTTATCGTCATAATATTTGTTTCATGTTATTCTACATATGAATTACTAATAAATGTTGTCATCCTTCTCTAAGTCCTCCACCTCTTCCTACTACTAATGATTTCTCCTGAGTTGTTCCTTAAGCCTGAAGGTCCTGCTCAGCTTCAAGGACAACCTCACCCTTGACTCCTAAGAGACCTCTCCAAAAGATATAACTCTTTTCTAGAAATGGTGAGCTTTCCCCCCCTTCCCCCTATTTCACAGCCACTAGCAAGTCCTCTCTCTTCTCTTCTCGTATAAGCTTTTTTCACAAAGGTTATATATAGCCCCGTCTCCTGCCTTATCTCCCGAGCTGAGATCATAACTGTTTGGTGTTCTACTCTTTAACATAGAGGCTAATTTTGCCCTTTTGCTTTAGCTCTGTTAACTCGGCGGGATGTGCTTCGGATGTTTACTTAGCCCATTTAATTTTTCAGAGGAAGGTCCCCCCCACCCCCACCGCCCCAAATCCGCCCCGATACATACAACTTGACAATTTTGTTTGTCGTTTGCCATGTTCAGCATTTGTCTCTTTTTGAAGAGGAAGAAAATTTAATTTTTTGGGGGGGTGTTTATTGTAAAATTACTCGAAAAGGTTTTAAAATTTTTAGATGACTAAGCCATAAACATCAACTGAAGGTTGATGACAACTATGATGACAAACATGTAATGAAGATTGATCAAGTTAAGTTAACATCTAAACTACTTCCCTGTATGATTGTATGTCTGTACCTGATAATTGAAGCCATTGTCTGTGTACAAAAAAAACACACACCCCGATGAATTATACACAGGAATCTTTCTTATTAGAGATTTTTGCTATAAATTGTGTCAGGATTTTAAGGAAATCACAGATGGAACTGTTTCTTTCCACATAATGTGTAAGTCTATTTTCTGCTATGGTTAATCAGCTTGTAAACTTGTAACTACTAATTATTATTATTATTTTGTTAGTTGATAATGGTATGAAGTATATCGCCTTTTGATATGCATCATCTCCCACAATTTAAGACCATTGTTATTCAAATGAGAGAATAATTTATTAGGTGCAGATTGTATGAAGCACATGTCCATTCTGCTTGAAGTATCGGGGTGTGACAAAGGTATCCTTGTCACAGTTAAAGGAGTAAAAAGACATAAGGACACTGGCCAGGACGTCCCCGTTAACTCCACAAGTCCAAGTCCCTCCCTCTATGCGTAATGGGGGGACACTAGGGCCCCCCTCCCTTAACTTTCGTGTCTCGTTGATCCTCCTTGACATAGAGAGTATTTTGTCAAGAGAAATGGCTCTGTGAAACTAAGGATTTTGGTCGAATTTATGCTTGGAAATTGTTTGCATCCTGTGTTCTGCTTTGATTTGACACTACTTAGGTTAGGATAACCTAAGGAATATGTGCAAGTGTGATTTAGCTACTTTTATGTTTTCTGAGGAGAATATTGTTATTCGTCATTATTACTATGATTACTGTCATCCCTGCTTCTGTAGGTAAAGTAGACATTCCATGCAGCCCAGTTTTGTTATGTTTTTAGTTTAAAGGAAAATAAAAGTCACTTGCCAGAATACTTGACCAGAAGCCATCTGCATCCATTTTTACAAACGGAACGTGGATTGCCTTTCAAGGGGCAAGTCGTTCTTGAGTGTTTGTGTCATTAAAGTAAATAATAAAAAAAGAAAAACTGCCTTATTTTCTGTAGAGGATTATATATATATATAAATCATTAATATTCCCTCTTTGTCAACAGTGTGTTATATTTTTGTCAATTCTCCTTTTACCAGTCTGGTTCAGTTTTCAGTTGTATCTTATGCAGTTTGGAGCAAGCTTTTCCATAAGTATGAGAAAGAGCCTTAACTCTTATAGGAACTAGGTACTTGGTCCCCATTGCCTGCATACATTAGTATTTGAAGTTATTACCTCCTAGAGAGTTTATGTCCAGTGGTATCTAGAAATTCTAATAAACACTATATTTGCTCCTCAGGGGATCAAACTAAACTATGCATCAAGTGGCCCAAATAGGAAATAAATTTACCCAGCTGAGGCCATTCTTGTGAACTCATGTCACTATGATGAAAACATTTGAGTTGTTAAGCTTTCTCAAATGGATATCTTTGATGATGACTTCTTAAACACAAGTTCTTCCTTTGTAGTGAAATGTAATGCTGGAGGCGAGTCGACCTTTCGAGTTCTTTTTAAACACATTCTCTGCATAGGTATGTAACGAACATTTTGAGAATTTCAATCTGGGAAATTATGATGTGCCTCAAGGTCCCCTGAACAGCAAGTATCTTCCTGCAGTGTAACTGAATGTTGACACACACAAAAGAGATTTGGTTTATACCTAAGGACCAGACACCGTTACTTGTGTCCATAGTTTAAAAAAAATAAAAAACTCTTGAAGCCATCCATTTTGTAATGTGATTATTGTATTTTGCATTCATATAAAGGATTAAATACCAGAGAAATTACAGTGTGTTTTCTTCAGTCCTTTTATAGTTCTCCCTACTGACGGTACAGAAAGATGAATTACATAGGTGCTTAAAATGAGCAATTATTTACAAAAGAGACCATTAATAATAGTTAGACTCTAATAATAATAAAACTAAAACACTATTATATTTCAGTAAAAGAATAACCAGTTATGTTCCGCAGAATATAACCATAATGAGTCAGAGTGAAGGAAAAACTTGTATAATAATTCAAAGTCAACAATTTTTTTAAGGACATTTGCAGCCAGATGAATAATGAGATAAGAAATGTTCTAATAAAAATTAAATGTTGCAGGCTGCTATAATCAAAAAACAAACTGCTAACAAATTATTCATATCTACTTCCTACTTTTTAGGCTGAATTATGTACTGATTAAAAGTCGCAATATTATTTTTTGCCATAACAGTTGCACCTGAAACGCTTGCAAATGAAAAGCTATTTTAGAATTTTACATACATTTTTGCATTTGGAAGATCAGCAGTAATTTTGATACTACACTAGTTGTAGAGTATATATGAAATGAAATGTAGTACCATAGACAAAAGCCCAATTTTACAGTTGGTAAAACTAGTATCAGGTGAATGTAAAGAGCCTGAGCTATTGGGGCAGTTAACAGCAACAGTTTCCCACACCAAGTTTTTCAGTGGCGCAGGCCTTTTTCTGTATAAATATATTAGTCCTGATATTGACAAATGAGCTTTTTATCTCAAAACTATAAAAATAAGCAGACAAAAATCACAAAAATCATCCAGAGAGGATGACACCCTATCATGTTAAATATAAACAATGTGAGGCAACACTACCCATTTGCTAACTTGTTGGGATGGAGTCTCATGCAAGACAATCACCCAGGCATGGTGTCCATCCAGCGCTTTAATATATGACCATTGACATCATACTTCACCACAGATTTTTATATGTGGTAAAGATATTATCAGGTCATTATCAGGTTAACCTAGCCTAACTTGAGTTAAGCTGTAATATTATGGTCTCATAAATCATTACTGTTAAAC
>NC_051390.1:51823809-51841309 GCF_015228065.2 Penaeus monodon | reverse complement strand
ACATATATCATATATATATATTACCTTATATAATATATATCTTATACGTAATATATATATTATTCTTATACGTAATATGTATATATAGATATATATATCGTAATATCTAATATCGATATTCTATATAATATATATATATATATATATATATATATAAAGTCAAGGGAAGACCAACTATGAGGAAACATCAATTTTACTGATTTAAGGAAGAAATTAATACAAATAAGCAGTAGTCCTACATCTGAATATCATAACATCTAGCATGAACCCACCTGAAAAAGGATGAATATAAGCAGGGAATTCACTTTCTACTGATCTATAGCACATTTAGTATATCTTGATTTTTCATATCAATTTTTTCTACTCAGAACTTTAACAGCAACTATTGCTGAAGCTATATGCTCCAAGTAAAATACACTATTTGTGAACTGTGTTCATTTAAGGTATTGTATTGGAACTTCTCATGCTCAAATAATGTACAATGTACAGTAATAAATTGACATATCTAAAATATTCTGATGGTTGAGCCATGCACTAGTATCAGCACCCTATGAAATGCAATACCACACAAAGATAATCACACAAGAGACATAAAACATGCACACTATCATAAATACATCATGAAATAATGCAAATGAGTATTATAATACATCACTTATATCAGATAAAAAAAAATCTTTCTTAAATCCCATCATTTTCCACTTCAGGTCATAGCTATATGACCAAGTTTCTCTTCTACTAACAGAAAATAGGTAGACATTGAAGACAAAACAAGAACTTGTACACATGGAAGTCTGGAAAAGCAATAAATACAATATACCACATTACAAGCTTTGCACAAGAGGGAAGGAATGTAACAAAACTACCCCCATCTTTTACTCTCTTGAACTTTTAGAACCAGTTTGGTATATTGTTTGAGATTCTTTATCACACAATATACATTATTGTCACTGCTTATACCAGAGTCCATCCTTTATACAAATACGTTATACATCCCCCCCTTCCCCCCATAATAAAAACTTGGATCTATCATCTCAACACTCCTTAAAATCCTTAGCAAGGAAAGTTTAGGCAGATAAATCTTGACCAGAATAATTCTACAAATTAAGAAATCAAGGCTGGAAAGGCTTCAGCAGAGCCTAATCGGAAATTTATGTTCCACTCTAGTATTCCAAAACAGAAGTTCCTGGAAACACAAACAGCTACTGTCTAATAAAATAATCAGAATAAAAATAATAATAATAAAATAAAGTCAATAAAAACAAAGTCAAGCATTGCAAAATAAAAAAAAGCACGTTACATAACATAAATATTAATTTATCTAGTTGTCGACTTGCAATGTTATTGTAACTGCAATATAAGTTCATATTATCTTTTTAGAAATGTTCCCCCAAGTCTATCCGGAAAAGCTGACTTCCCAAAAGATTCCAGACTAAAACTATACATAATATGTATTCAATAGCATGAGACATCCAAGCCTCTTCCTTATTATGGTTTCATATTGTCAAATTGCATTTTTGGTCCTTCTTAACCCTTAAAGGCTGAAATGCTGAAACTTCTATGCATAAAATGCACAAAATATGGTATGTCAAAAAAAAAGGCTAAATCATCTGTATAACATATCTATATGAAAATCTTTAATATGTAACAATTGTGAATTATAGCAAAACAACAGAATTGCATTTTTGTCCACCTATATGCACATGAAATTCTGACCTTTGCCATCCTTCAGGGGTTAAAACACAATATGCACAAGACAACACACTAAATGGTACTATGACAACTCCTCTGTACAGTCCTCAAAAACCAGAAAAATATACTTTTCTTAATACAAACCAACTTGTCTTTGATATTAATGCATTCTCCAATTCCTGACAAGCTCTTAAACTATCAACTATACATCACAGATACTTCTTAATTCTGTACTTATCACAATTATCCCTAAACACATACATGTACAGATGCTGGAATCATGACTATAACTTTCAATCTCCTATTTTAGATCCATCCTCAAGCAACTGAACATTACACCAACTCCAGGATACAAAAGTCAGGAGGGATAACCATTCTTAAAAGTATGTCTAGTACTTATATTCTCAAGTACAAGAAAAAGCCAAGAGGAAAGGACAACACATTACATGCAACAGCTATTACACAAGGAGAGTAATTTTATCACAATAAAAGCTTATTTTTCATAGGACAAAGTTATTTTTTGTGTATTGTGAATAGCTGGGTTCCTAAAGCTACTGTATTTCTTTGGGAATCGTAGTTCAAGCACGTACAGATGCTTTTCTGAACAATATTATTATTCCAAACCTTGTGAACTTACTCACATACGAGTTTCCATTCTCAAGGTCCACATCACAGGACTTGATTATACAGAAATATATCATGTCACAAAATTCTATAGTCCTTTTCTGTATGAAGTATACAGCTGAATCTAAAGTTCCATGTTTTAGAATAAACTATATGAACTTTTACCCAGTCAACATTAAATGCAAAAATACCCCTTCTACTTACACAGGTATATTTATAAATACAAACAAGAACTAAACATCAAAATACTGCCCTAGAAACATTCAGTATGTGTAAGATACCTCTAAAGCTTTTTTATTTTTGGGACAAATACAAATTTGTAAAATAAATTAAATAAACCAAAACTGGTTTACCAAATCGACTGTTTGCACCAAATAATAAAATTGCACACAGTTTTCTTTCTGACCCTCGAGAACATAAGAATTCACTTATCTAGTGGGTGTAAAAATGTTTCATGAATTGTTTAAATTCTGCACACGTCTATCATGATTTGTACAAAAAGTTCAATGAATGGTGTGCTCCCTGAATGTACTTAAAAACCAACAGATAGCTATGGCCTTTCAAACTATACTTAAACTTTTTGCAAGATAATTAAAACTGAATTATAAAGAAATACAAAAAATAAATTTTCAAAAATTTTCTCTAGGATATTAGAAAAAGCTTAAAAAATATACCAAAAAAATTTGGGGAAAAATTTAGAAATGGAAAAAATCTTAAGATTCAAAAAAATAATTCCCCCTCTGCCTCTCCTGGACAACAAAAAAAAATTTCTATAATCAAGTGCTCCAGTTTCTGTGAGACGCAGTTGCCTTACAAAATCAATTTTTTTTTGAATGATTCAAACTTCTTTAAAATGAAATTTCATCTTTCTCATACAATTTTAATTATTTGCTGTTACATATTCAGTGAAAATTTGGGCCTAGGAGAGCACAGTCAATTTCCTTTCTCATTTTCTAAATTTTTAATTTCACTGAAAATTTTTGCAAAATTGGTCTAATGACAAGTTTTCATACATTTTGACCACACTCAAAAACAGCCACAACATTAAATTAAATTTCCAAACTGTCATTAATCAATTAATCTACATGATCTACATAGGGGCTCTTTTTATTTCCTGGCTGAAAATTCAAACTTAAAAACCCTTTTTAAATATACATCAAAAGCTTCCTTGCTTTCCCCTTCCCCCCTTTAAAAGTATAAACTCTCCTCTCAGCATGCTTTTTCTTGTACTTTTTCAAAAAAATTAAAGGGGAACAAAATCCTCACTAACCAAAACCCAGATGGCAAATTTACCAAAAACACGGGATCTCACACCCCTTACAAAAATGTATTTTCCTGGCTTCTGCACTTCCTTTTACATTGAATTACAGCAAGTATTAAAACCCCTTAAGTTTATATTATTTGGTAATGAGCTTAATGCCTAGCCCAAAGTCAGAAAACCCCCATGTCATACTTGCCAAAAGATTACTGATCTCGTGTATTCCTGTAGCCCATGTACGGTACGAAATCTAGTGCTGGGGTGTGCTGCATTGTGGTGCATGCCTCCCGATTTGGGGAGAGGTTGGGGGAACCCCCTCCCCCTCCTTTTTGAGTTTCCCAAAACCGGTGTCCGAAGCCTGCTGGAATGATATGCTAAAGGAAAGGACAAAATCTCAGTCCTGGGGCCCCTGATACCATCTTTTTTTCTCTTGGCATTTTTTTAGCCAGTCTTTTTTTTTTCTGTATTACATTTTGGTCACAAAATTTTTTATTTTTGCTTCATGACCCTAAGGATTTAAATACTGGTTTACTGTACTCAAAAGTCATTTAATTCTGCATAAAAAAGGCCTTTTAAAATAGCAATAAAAATTGTGAAAAAAAAAAAACCCAATATGTGCAGGATAAAACAAAAAAGAAAAGCTCTATCCCCTATACTCCGGGTGGGGGATATATAATTTGTTTGTGTGTTGTGTGTGGGGTTGTGGTGGGGTTGGTGGTGTTGTTGTGGTTGTGGTGTGTGTGTGTGGTGTGTGTTTTTTTTTTTTTTTTTTTTTTTTTTTTGAAATAGTATATAATAATATAAATTTTAAAAAATAAAAAATTTTTAAAATAAAATATATAAAATATATATATATTTTTATATATTAATTAATATACAAAAATATATATAATTATTTTAAAATATTTTACATTTTAAAATATATAATACATTTTATAAAAATTATACATATATAAAATAATTATTTTATACATTAATATACAAATTATAAAATTTTTAATATTATATATAATATATATATACAATATATATCTTTATTATACATATATAAAAAATATATATAAAATTTTTATAAAAAATTTTATATATACATATATATCAAAATATATATAATTATATACATATTATATTACTATTATTAAAATATATATATAAATATATATAATATATATATATTATATATTATTTATATAAAAATATTATATTTTATATATATTATTATATTATAATATAATGTGTGTTATATATATATTATTTTATAATTTTTATTATATATAATATATATATTATATTTAATACTATATTCAATAATAGACAAAATTATAAAAATTATATTTAATATATATATATATATTATTATATAATATATACATAAATTATGTGTATAAAATATATTTAAAATTTATATATTATTATTATTATATATATATCATAACTTCTATAATATATATATTATATATATATTTTATTATTATATATACTATATACATATATTTATAAAATATATTATTACATATTTTATTACATATATTAAAACCAAAATTTTATATTATACATATATATATATTTTTATACAATAATATATATATATATACTATTTATATATATACACATTTATTATACCAATAATTATTACACAATATATATATATACCACAACCCACACCACCACACACACATATATTTTATATATATAATATATATTATATATATATATAAAATTTATATAATACATTTATATATCCCTAAATATCATATATAATACATATATTTAAACATTAATTATACATATAATATACATATATATTACATATATATAATCATTATATATATATAATTTTATTATATATATATTATACTATATAATATATACATAATATATACATAATATATACATATATATTCATTAAAAATTTATATACATATTATATATACAATATTTATTAATATATATAAAACTATATATTACATATTATATACATATATTATGTATTACATATATTAAAATCATCATAAAAGGGTATGCTCATGTTTGAGCAGCCGTGGACCTCTCCACCATCCTTCGCCCAAAAACTCGATCTTACGTTTTTTTCCATTTTGTACCACGACAGCCCGAAAAATTTCTTTGATATTGTCGTCGTCTTGTTTTGGGTTTTCCCTTTTCCCTCTGTTTCCTTCCCCATCCCGTCAGAAATTTTTCTCAATATTTTTTACTTCTCATTACATGACCAAAAAATTTTAATTCCCCTCTTGCCACTCAGTTTTTAAAAATTTTATTTTTCTCACACTTCATCTTGTCTTCTTCTTGTCCAGCTAATATCATTACTCGTCGTAACCCCACATTTCAAAACTTTGATCTTTTTTTGTTACACTTAACCCCCAACATCAAACCATATATGAAATTTGGGGAAAACAAAGAGTTCAAAAACCTCAGTTTTGTCCGAAAGGGAAAGCTTGGTCTTTCCAAAATTTTTTGAGAGAAATTGGGGCGTTTTTGGAAATGGAATTTTTCTTTTTTTATCTCCGGTGAATCACATATGTATTATTTAAAACAGCCCCAAGATAAGTGAACTCTTTCACATTTTTCCAAAATCATTCCATTGATGTAACATGTTCATCTTTTTTCATTGCCGTTTTTTTAAAATCTTCATGATTTTTTTTTCTTGGCATTAAGAAAAACCCCGTTTTTTTGCTTGCTTCCAAACTTTACTAGTATAGTTGTATTTCATGATACTGGGGCAATAAACATATCTCGCGTACCTCAATTTGATTTTTTGGGATCCTCCAACTCCCAGTTCCTTCAAAATTTCTCTAAGCACCTCTCATAATTGTTTCAAAATATATATTAAAGGGTGTGGAAAGAATGCAACCCTGTGTACTCCTTTTTTGACTTCGAACCTTTTCTTTTAACCATAAGTGGTTCTTACGCTGCTTGTTGTTGGCATCATCATCAAAAACGTATGTCTGTTTGAGACCCCTTGGACCTCTCCTCATCCTTCGCCTTAAACCGTTTAGCTTTTTTTCCGCTTGTACCATCGACAGCCCGCAAATATCTTTGATATTGTCCTCATTTGTCTTGGGGTTTGCCTCTTCCTCTTTTTTTCCTTCACCCACCCCTGTCAGCAAGTTTTTCCAATTTTTTACTTCTCATTACATAACCAAAAAAATTTTAATTTCCTCTTGTTCAAGATACCCAAAACATCGGTCTTTACTATTTTTTTTTTCTCAGCACTTCACATTCGTTTCTTTCTGCCAGCAAATACGATACCATCGTAACCCACATTTCAAAACTATTGATCTTTTTCTTGTTATCTACTTAAACACCCAAACTCAAAACCTATGAGAAATTTGGGAAAAAAAGAGTTCAAAAACCTCAGTTTGCCCGTAAGGTAATTTTCGGTCTTTCCAGATTTTATTGAAGAATTTGGGGCTTTTTTTTGGAAATGGTAATTCTTCTTTTATCCCGGTGAATCACATATTATTAGTTAAACCTCCAAGAAAAGTGAACTCTTTCACATTTTCCACATTCTTTCCCATTGATTGAAAAATTCATCTTTGTTCTTCCTTATTTTTGAATTTTCTGATTTAGTTTTCTTGGCATTAAGAAAAAAGCCCCCCTTTTCGTTGTTCTCTAACTTTATCTGTAGTTTTTTGTAGTTCGTGATACTGCTGGAAATCAAAACTATATCATCGGCGTACCTCGATTTGTTTTTTGTATCCCCCCAACATCCACAGTTCCTTAAAAAATTCCTAGAGCACCTCTCTAATTGTTTCAGAATATATATTAAAAAGGTCGGAGCAGAATGAAAACCCTGTCTCTCCTTGTTTACTTGAACCATTCTTTTAACCATAATGGTTCTTACAGTGTTTTGTTGTTGGTCATACAAGGCTTTTTTTAATTTTGGATGATTTTTTTGGAAAAATTCATACGTAATGTTATTTCCCGAGGAATCGTGATCAACAGTATCAAAACTTTCAAATAATCTGAAACACAGGTTAGGTCTTTTTGATGTTCTCTGTTTTTCTCATATCAATTTTTAAAAAAGAATCTGGTTTCTGGGCCTTTTCCAGGCGAAAACCCGCTTTTCGCTGCAATTTTCCCCTGTTAACTTTAACTTCATTCTTTCAGCAATAAATTTTTAACAAAATTTTTCGCGTGACTTATTAAGGAATTTCCTATTATTTTTGCATTGGAGTGCGTCACCTTTTTAGGTATGGGAGTAAGACTGATTTTCCCGTCTTTGGCCATTTTTTTTCATTCCCTATTTTTGTACAAGTTTGTAAAGTATTCAACCTTTCCCAGCATTCTAATTAGTTCTGCTGATTTTTATCTATTCCCGGGGCCCTTTTTATCTTTACTTCTTTTTTGGCTTTTTTAACTTTGTCCCCGCAGTGGCGGGGGTTCATCCGCTTCATTTAGTTAATTAATGTTTTGTTGTCTTTTTTGTTTTTTTATAAGTTGGAAAAAATATTGATTTCCCTCTATCTTTGACTTCTTTTTTATCACATAAAAAAAAGTCCATCTTCAGGTTTTTATAGTGTCCATTGTAGGTTTAAATTTTTGTGTGATTTTTTCGTACTCCCTTTGGTAAGTTTTTTTAGTTGTCTTATTGAAGAAAGGTTTTTAATCTCTGGCAAATTTTTATTTTAAAAATTTTTTTTTACTTGGCGCAATAAACTTTGAATTTTTGTATTTTGTTTTTTGTAAATTACTTTTTCAACTGGATTATTGATACCTTTTTATTTTTTGGCATCTTTTTGTTTCAATTTCCCGTGTTTTTTCAGATATCCAGGGGGAATTTGTCTTTTTCTTTTTGGCGATGTTTCTTAGCATGCTCAGCAGGGGTTCTTTTCCCCTTCCCCTAACTCATTTTGGGGTTTTTTCTCTTTACATTGATTGAATATTTCAAATTTGTTTTTTACACTGTAATTCTGTAAATTTTTATAGAGTTTTGTAGTCGAGCTTAGAGGTGGGTTTGGGCGTCCATCTTTTTAGTGTTTTTTAAAAAATCGATGTTATTTGTTGGTGGGCCTGTTTTCAGCGCACCCGGTCTTGTTTTGGCTTTTTTTTTGAAAATTTTCCTTTTTGATTCAGCACAATGTAGTCAATTTTTTTGCGGTTCTTTTGTCGGTGAAAACCCGTGTACAAGTGTCTTGGGTTTGGGGTTGGCAATGTATTGGCTAAACTAAATTTTTTGTACTACAGATTCAATCAAAATCTTTACCTCTTTCATTATACTCCAAGGGCCGAATTTTCCCCAGTGTAATTTTTTTGATTATTTTTTCCTACTTTGGCGTTGGGGCTCCCAGATTATTTTTTTCATCTCTGTTTGGATTGTTCTAAAAATATCTTGGAGGAGTTATAAAAAATTTTCCCTTTTTTCACACTGCAATATTTGGTTTGGGGCTTTTCATTGTTAATGCTAATATTATGAGGTTTTTCTTTTATTCTACTTTTAAAAAAGCGATCTTTATTGGGCTTACCCCAAATTTGTGCATTTGCAGTTTTTTTCGTGGGAAACATGCAACTCCGTGACTATAATTTTCCCTTTTCTTTTCAAAAAAGAATGTTTGTTTTTCCCTTTGTTTTTAAACTTCCTTACTTTTTCCCAAATTTGGGCTCACTTATTTATATTTGAAGTTGTATCATCCATTTGTTTCAGACAGTATGTAAAATTTTACCCCTCTCTTTCATTTTTCCTTACGTTCCCCGTTCCGATTTTTTAAAGTGTTTTTTTTAATTGGCTGTTTTTTTATCTTTTTTTTCTTCCAGATGCATTTTAAAATTGTACCTGGTTGCCCACGACTAACGCCCCCCCTTTTTTAACCCAGCGACGGGCGATTGGTATGAATTATGTTTTGTATTTAATCATTTTGGGTAAGGGGTTTTTCAGGAGAAAATAAAAATTGAGTGGAATCCCCCAGGCTCCTTTCAACTCGCAGTCTCCAAATAACAGGGGAACTATCTCTGCCCGCTTTAAAAAAGTTAAAAAATATACATATATTAATAATATATATATATATATATATATATATATTATATATATATATATTAATATATATATATATATTATATACAAATAATTTCTTCTTTTTAAAGGTAGGGTTTATGTCGAGCCGCCGTGGTCATAGATGATACTTATTTTATTTTTCTGTTGGATGCTCTTTGGGTGGGAAGTGGTGGGTCCCAGTTCCTTTCCACAGAGAGTGCCGGTTTCCTTTTTCGGTAATCTCTCTCTATTTTTCCGGGGTTGGGGCGACCGACTTGGGGTGGCTTGGCCACCCCGGGCTAGGAGGCAATCGAGGGGAAGTTCCTTGCCCATGGAAAAAACGCGCCGGGCGGGGACCAACCCTCGAACTCAGATTGCCCCGGACAGCTTGAGTCCGACGTCTAACCATTCGGGCCCCCGCGCCTTGACGATCATGGGTTCCCTGATTTTTCTTGACAATTTAAAGGGGGTGGTTTTTTCCCTTTTCCCTTCCACCCCGGTGTGTTTTTTTTTTTTTTTTTTATTTTTTTTATTAATTTATTATTATATTATTTTTTAATTATTTTATTATTTTATTATTTTTATTTTCTTTATCATTATCATTATTTATTTTATTATTATTTTTTATTATTATCGAGTCACCACTCATTTACCTGGCACTGACTTGGGCTGGCTTGGCCACCCAGTGGCTAGGGAGGCACGAGGGAAATTCCTTGCCCAAGGGGAAACAACGCGCCGGGGGACTCGAACCCTGAACTCAGATTCCGTCGGACATCTTTTGTCCAACGCTCTAACCATTCGGCCACCGCGTCCCCATATATTATATAATATATATAATTATATATATTATATATATATTTAATATATATATATAATATAATATATATTATAATATAATAATATATAAAAAATTTTATTATAATATATATATATATATTATATATATATAAAATATAGATATAATATATAGATACATATAAAAAAATATAATATACATATAATATTAAAAATTTAAAATATATTATATTAAAATATTATATATATATTATATATTAAAATATGTATATTATATGATATTATATTTAGATATGTAATTGTTATGTTATTTATTAAATATATTATAAATACTAAATATATATTTATATGGTATTTTATATAATAAAATATTATATATAATTATAAAATTTTTATAAAATAATATATATATACTATAATATACTATATATTATTAATATTAATAATATATTATATATATAATATATTACCTACATATATATAATTTTATACATTTTTACATATTATATATACATATACATATATAAAAAATTTTCATAATATAATTACATAATATATTATATATATATTCTTTCATATAATTTATATTTTTATACAAATATTATATAACATTAAAAATATATATAATAATATATATACATAATATATATACATATACATAATATATAATAAATTTACATTACATATTTTTACATAAATTAAATTATATACATTATATATACATAAAATTTAAAAATATATACATATATATATTATAATATAATATTATATATATATTTTATATATATATATATATAATATATATAAAATATATATATATATATATATATATATATATATATATATAAAGAAGTCACACAAAACTACTGTAGTGACTTCCTAACAAACAAAATGCTCACTGTGGGTGTAGGTAGTGATTAGCGAATCCTCCGTCTTCCTCGCTCTCGCTGGCACGCATTCCTGCTGACCGCGACAAGGGCTCCAGGATAGGAGGGTAAGACAGCAGCTGTAAGGAAAAAGGAGGAGGTGATTTCATGACTTGCAAAGGTGACTGATCTACATCGTTTTTGTTGATTATTACCATTCTAATTATGACCATTTACTAGTACTATATCATTCATAACCCTCTCTCACTAACTCTCTCACTCTTTCCCTCTCCCCCTCTCTCTTCCCTCTCTCCCTCACTCTTCCCTCTCTCCCTCATTCTTCCCTCTCTCCCTCATTCTTCCCTCTCTCCCTCTCCCCCTCTTCTTCATCCTCCCTCCCTCTGTGGCATGTGTGCGTGTGTGTGTGTGTGTGCGTGTGCGTGTGCGTGTGCGTGTGCGTGTGCGTGTGCGTGTGCGTGTGCATGTGCATGTGCATGTGCATGTGCATGTGCATGTGCATGTGCGTGTGCGTGTGCGAGTGTGTGTGCGTGTGTTTATGTGCATGTGCATGTATCTGTACATTTGTTCTTGGGCCAGTACTACTTGATGGGTGTGTGTCCAAAGCCGCAGTAGACAATCAGATCACATTGGTTCTACATTTTGTCAACAACAATGCAAATCATGATGATAAAGACTGTTTGTGGAAGCTTGTGACAGCAGGTCTTTTGGGGAAGGGGTACAAACTGTACCTTGACAATTGATACAATAACCCAACATTATTCCACCTTCTGATGACTCATAAAACAAACACTTTTGGGTCCATGAAGGGCAACAGAAAGCTTATGCCATCAGACTTCCCTCATAAGCTAAAATGCTATGAAAGGCATAGGAGGAGCACTCCTACCAGCCTCTTGTGCTTGAAGTGAGAAGACAAATGCACCATCCACATGCCCTTAACAATCCATGCAAGTGAGATGGTACAAACTAGAAGCTTGGCACTGAACAGAAGCCGGTTGCAGTGCTTGACATTGGAATGAAGGGAGTTGATGAGGGGGACCAGCTCTCCCAGTCATACCCATGTAGAGAGACATTGAAATGGTACAAAAAGGTATTTTTTACCTTATTAAAATGGAAACATTAAATGCCTTTCTGTTACAGAAATACATTGTCGGTCCCATCCAACTGCAATGTGATTATTGCATTGCAGTCACTCAGGTAGCTCCTTACATCATCAGCCACCCAGTGCAACAAACTCATAAAGAGTTATTGTGGCTGGTACAGCACAAGCATTTCCCTATGAGATTACAGAAATATCGCCATTTCCACTTCTGCTACAGGAGAGGGACAAGAAACATGGTGAAGAACACCTGCAAGCAATGCGATGTTGCTCTATGCATCTATGGTTGCTTCGAGTACTATCACACAAACTTTTGGCTTTATATTGGTAAAGTCAAGAAGTTGGCAACATTGAGCATTTGAAAATTTAAAACACATAAAATTGAATACATGTAAAATTTATCAAAGCAATCATGTTCCTCAAATTTCAGTGAGCAGCCAGGAAGAGAGTCACTAGGGCAAGTGTAACAAGAGAGCACATGTCAGACCCATACAGATATATGCCATTTGGTGGACCATGTGGCCACTGAAAAAGACATTGGATTAAACCCAAACATTACGTACATATAAGTACATGACTAGTAATAAATATAAAATGTTAAATCATAATAAAAAGGAAAGTTATCCAACTACTGATATATTGTACATGACCCTATTTTGTACCAAATCATCTATTACAAACCACTCTCACATATTAGTCATATCCAGGTCATGCATTCCTTTACCTCCCCTTCCCAAAAACTGATAAGGCCATGGCCATATCTTAAGACTAAAGACTTACCATGGGCTTCTTGACTCTGAAGAAGACAACGGAGGCAAGTGTGGGCAGGTATTCCCATAGGATCTGCACAGTAATGAAGGTGTAGTAGCCATATTCACTGTCGCTGAGGAGGTCAACCTGGCGAGGGCAATGAAAAGTGAAATCTTTTACTGTATGAGCTTTCTTTGAGTAAATGGTTCGTATTTATGCACTCTTTTCACTCCTGTTCCTCAAAAAAAAAATAATAATAAAAAAAAATAATAATAATAATAATAAAAAAAAAAATAATAATAATAATAATAATAATAATAATAATAACAATAATAAATAAAAATAAATAAATAAATAAATAAATACAGTGAACCTAAATATCTCAGAAGAAGAGTTCAGAATCACTTTTTTTCATTAGAAGTTTCCTGTGCCAGTGACACCCCAAAGCCACCATTCCAGGATACGAAGCCAACCAGTCCCAAAGGGCACCAAAAGATAGAGCTTATGGAATATCCTGATTTACTGCCATGATGCTCACACCATCGCCATATCAAAAGGTTTAAAAAGATATGGCAAGACAATTTGTGGCATGGACTCAGAAAGTATCTACTGGCCGATATCACTGGATCTTATTCTTGATAGCAACCTAATACCAATGAGAAACATTTAAAATATTTCATCCCATTGATAATGATCATTTTTTTTTCTAAGCAATAAGGTTATAATAACTAAAATAAACATTAAAAATATATAAACCTTAATACCAAAAAATGCATTTTTAGATTCTGGTTGCATAATTGCAATATCATTATAAATATTCAGAATATATTAACACCTGATAGCAATATGCAAAATTCCATATCAAATGGGTTCTTCTTAGGGTCACGTCAGGTCATCCTAAGAGATAAGGTCAGGCTTGGTACATAATTTATGATTGTATTAACCAAAGGCAAGAGTTAATGGAATAAAAATGATAAAAGCAATTTTGGTGCTACAAACACACCAAGCTACAATTGCAAATTAGCAATTGTAATTGAAAGTGGATTGAGTACAAGCCAATTTTCCAAAATACACTACAAAAAACAAATCCTGCTTAATGATGGATTAATAAAATAGATAGTGATAAATAGTTATAAAAAACATACAAGAAAACTAGAAACTAGAAACTAGAATATATGATATATATATATATATATACATACGTATACAAACATATACATAAATATGTACATACATATATATATGTGTGTGTGTGTGTGTGTGTGTGTGTGTGTGTGTGTGTGGTGTGTGTGTGTGTGTTGTTGTGTTGTGTGTGTTGTGTGTGTGTGTGTGTGTGTGTTTTGTGGTGTGGTTTTTGTGCCCAAAAAAATAATCTAAAAGAGAGAAAAAAAAAAAAACACAAACTTACCTGGTCTGTATCATAGACCCACTCCACACAAGGTATGAGGGCCAGAACATTTGCGATTGTGCTAAAAGAAGATGAAACCACTATTCCAACCCGAGCACCAGCTTGAGTCATATCCTTCAAAGACAGAAAAATTACTTTATTTCTAAATGCAAGATATCACAGCTGCTTATCTTAATTCTTACAGAAAGACAAAAAGTTTTTTAAAAGAATTTTTTGCACATGGTTTTCAGTACTTCCTTTTTTTCATCCTACAGAAACACTTGGAAACATCCCCAAAAATCAGTTACAAAATCTTTCATAAGTAATAATCAAAATCCCCTTATAAAAACAGAGCTAAACAAAATATAATGTGAAAGAGAGAGAAAAAAAAACATTCATAAAATGCCCACTCATTCACACACACACACACACACACACACACACACACACACACACACACACACACACACACACACACACACACACACACACACACACACACACACACACACATTTATCTGTGTGTACTCTTCAACAATAGAGTCAAGCTTTCCCAACCTAGCATTGCATCCACCAGTTCAATGCCTTAATGTATCATAGTCTCTCAGTCTCTCTCTCACTCCTACTCTCACACTCACAATCACTCTCACTCTCACACACTCATACTCACACTCTCTCACTTGCACACTCATACTCTCACTTACTTACTCACTCACTCACTCACTCACTCACTCACTCACTCTTACTCATACTCATACTCACACTCTCACTCGTGTTCTCACATTCTCGTGCTCTCGCATTCTCGGGTTCTCGCATTCTTGCACTCTCATACTCTTGCAGTCACATTCTTGCACTGTCACAGTTGCACTCTTGCACTCTCACAGTCACATTCTTGCACTCTCAAAGTTGCACTCTTGCACTCTCACGCTCACTCGCTCCCTCACTCATTCACTCACTCACTTTCATTCTCACTTTTTCATTTCATTCTCTCATATTTCATTCTCACATCCTCATTCTCTCTCTCTCTCTCTAACTTTTGATTACATTCATATTAGGGTACATTATACAAATAAAGACAAGAGTGTACTTTATAACTAATATACCCTGTTACACAAAGAGAAACACAAAGAGAAACACAAAGAAACACACACACACACACACACACACACACACACACACACACACACACACACACACACACACACACACACACACACACACACACACACACACACACATACACACAAAAGATAAGAAGAATAAGCATGAGAGAGTACCTTCCTTAAACCCCCTTCATCTCCCAATCCACCGACTTCAACCCTTACTAAAACCCCTCAACCTACCTCTGTTTCCAGCAACAGGCGCACCTCTGCTGTCTTGGCAACTTGCACGATGAGGTAGGCAAGGGCAGCCGCCATGGCAATAAACATGATGCCATTGACGAAGACACGGACATAGATAACGTAGGGTACAGAGCCAGTCAATTGAGACACAATAAGCTTCGGGCTCGGCACTGCACTTGCTGACAGAGCTGTGGAGGAAGAGAGGGGTGAAAAAGAATAGGAGGATTTACTGTGTGTGTGTGTGTGTGTGTGTGTGTGTGTGTGTGTGTGTGTGTGTGTGTGTGTGTGTGTGTGTGTGTGTGTGTGTGTGTGTGTGTGTGTGTGTGTGTGTGTGTGTGTGTGTGTGCTTATCTGCATGTGTACATGCTTTGTACCAAGATTCCAATTTTTTTAAGTATATACATTTTCCCCCATGCTATTCAAAGTTTCAGCACGTGAAAAATGTTATATTCACCAAAAAAAAACAAGGTCCAACCTCTACAGCAGTCAGAGATTATGAAGCCTAAAAATTATTAGTTGAAAATATTATAAATGGAATAGCTGCTGCCAGTGTGTCCCCAATATGTTAGAGGATTGGGACAGGAGTCCTGAGTGGAAACCAGTGTTTTACAGTACACTTCCCATACTTTTCATAATGATACAGTCCCACATCTGGATAATACCACACAATTTATCCCCACTTATTCCCTTAAAAAATACAAGATAAAGACTCAACTAACCTGGCATGCTGTTTTCGGCTTTCTTGATCAGGATTGCACAAGCCAAGTTCGTGACCAATACCACCAAGTTGGCTGTTACCACCATGACGGTGTGGCCAGACACACTCCTGGAACAGAAAGGGTGATAATGGGGTGTGTCAGAGCTTTGGCAAAGAGACATCATGCAAAAAAAAAAAAAAGGGGGGGGGGGACAGGAAAAATAAATATATACACAGATACATACATACATATATGTACACATATATACATGTATATATAAATACATATACATGTGTATCTTACACACACACACACACACACACACACACACACACACACACACACACACACACACACACACACACACACACACACACACACACACACACACACACACACACACACACACACATAGACTCAAGTACAGTATAAACATACATGTGTATATACATACTAAGCATGTACAAGTAACCCTGTTTGTACACTAAGCATAAAGATCTGTTTCTCTCTGACATGCCCCATACCACTTACCTCCATCGTGTGGGATGGTACCTGTCCTCCGAGCTCTGGACAATCTAGAAAATAACACAGGAACAGACACATAACTGAGTTGGTAAATCTTGTGAATAATTTTTATTGAATATAGAAATGAATCTGAATTTTTGTCTTTCTTTTTTATATTCTAAAAATTACTGCACTTATATCTTCAAATGAAAGAATCCCTTCCAGGTTCAAATAAAAGCCCAGAAAAAAAACTAAATATCTTTCAAATATCAGTAATAAAAAGAATGATAATATCACAGAAAATTAGTAATAAAAATGCATACTTTAAGCAGATAAAAAAGAACAAACATTTTATTCCACCCTCAAGCCTTTACTTTGCTCCCCAGTCACCCTTTAAAAAATTCCCAACATACCTGCGAGAAGTAGGCGACAAGCAAGCAGAGGATGCAGAACTGGAGATAGACAGGAAGTGAGAAG
>NC_051390.1:51796309-51803809 GCF_015228065.2 Penaeus monodon | reverse complement strand
GTGTGAAATTCACTTCTTTTTCACAAGAATGTTTACTTATGTTCATATCACCTGTGAGTAATTTGACCCCTTGCCCAGTACTTGATTATGCTTTGGATGTCATATCAGGAATTTACATGTGGAAAATGTTTAGGGTGAACATTTGCATTGCCAGTTATCATCACAAAGAGTGAAGCTGGTACATTACAGTGCATCTGTTTTCATTGAAGTCATCTGTTCGGTAGAGGTAGAGGGGAACTTGTGTCAAACTTAATTGTAGGGATATGGTCACCAAGTGCAAAATTGAATCATGTAGTGTTATGCAGGGTAGTAGTTGGTAAGGGTCATCAAATGCAAAATCACCAAATGCAAAGCTGCTAATTGTGAAATCACTATATGTCAACATGCCAAATGCAAGGCTTTACTATACTAATGTTTACAGTTCCTGTGTTTCACTTTAAAAATTATAATTTTTAATTCTACTATCCGTTTCTTTCTTTACAGAAAAGAGCCAAGGACAGGGAGGCAGAACTAGAAATACTTCACGACTCAATGTTTTCTTGAAGTGCAATATGAATAAATGTAAAAGGGAAAGAAAAGGATGTCTTTATATAAAGATTTTAATGTCTTCATTGTTATTTAATTATTGTAACTGACATTCTCATTCAAATATCTCTTGGATCTTTATTTCCAGTAATATATACTTAGGCATTTTCTTTGTCATATATCAGTATCTATATTCTGCTGGTAAGTAGATTGTTATAATTTTTCAGATTCTTTTATAAGTAAATTTACTTATGAAATGCATTAATGGTCATATGCTGGTGCAAATGTAAGAAAAAAATCTTTTTGGAAGATATAACTTTGGAACTGATGACTGATACTTAATAAATTATAACAAATCTTAATTCCACATTTTGGATTGTTTTGGTTACCCCATTATCTTGGGGGGAGGGGGAAAGACAGATAAGGAAAGCAATGATACAACCTCAACCAAACCTAACATTTATTTACAAGTTAATTTAATTCATAACATTTACATCCTGAGACTAGAATTCTAACTTTTCCTTTCAATTATCAAATTGTAGCACCATCAGGATATATCCTACTGAGTGGCAGTAATATATTACAACAGCAAAAGCTTGTAACATTCTTCTTAGACAATGTACATAACCATCACCAGTAGCTCTATCAACATGAGAATAACACTTGGTGTCACGGTCTCGTAAACTTAACAACTAAGTTCTGTACAGATTTTACCTGAGAAGACACATGGAACTACTGGTTCTTCCCCATAATCTTCTCCTTGGTGAGGGAGAATCTGCGCTTGGTAAAAGACTCAATGAGATGCATGAGATTTCCTAGAAGAACCTAACTATAAAGAAAGGCAAATGAGAGGAGCCTGTAATAAACTTAGGACGGGGGACTTGGGTTAGCTGAAGAAGAAAGTACTGCGCAGGACATTTGATATGTCAAAATCTCCCTTGGGTGGCACTTTGCCTAAAAGATTGTTGAGCCGCATCTTGGAAGAGTCTGAGGCTGACCCATCATGTGCAAAATCCCTGTTGGAGGAGGAGAGAGGTCAGTTAGTTCAGCTGACAAAGATCAGGAAATACAAGCATATGCATGCATGCAGGTGTAACCAAGCACAACTTCTATTATAAAATATCATGAGAATATTCCTTCACCAACAAAATAAAACTACTAATCCCATAACATTCTCATCCTTCCACTGATATTTCCCCCCAACCCTTTTATTTCAATATAATCTCAGTAAAGGGGAAGATATTCTCTGCCCCATAAAAATATTCTTTATGATAACATTACCTGCGATCATAACCAAATTTCTGTTGCAGGAAGAATGACAAGTCTTCCAGGATGGGCTCACTGTGTAGGGCTACAAACTGGTTGCGACACACCTGTAATTAAGAATAGCAAGATGATTAATATTTAAAGAATGGTAAGGGCAGGAGGTGTCAGAGGAGGAGGTAATAATAGCAGCCTAAAATAAAGCCATCCCTTTTTTTCCATGATGAGAAACTGAACAGAAATAAAGATTCAAGATATGCTGGATTGAGAACTAATACAATCTCAACCCCTTGGGAGAGGAAATGCTTCATAGTATATACAGAAATTCATAAAAAATGTTTAATAATAATAATACCAAAATACAATCCTACTGCTTACCTTGTTCATGATGTCCACTGTGTTGGCATGTGTCCAAAAGCAGTCATGAACTGAGACAAAGGTGATACCAGCTTGTTGGCAGAAAAGTGAGGTAAGCATCATGTGCGATGAGTCTAGAGAATGGACAAAGTTAGGCGGGAAAGCATTCTTTTGTTTCATTACATTTGGACGCCTGAAAAAGGTGAAGATTTGTGTGTTAATTACTTTTCTTGCACATTTGGATTGGGTACAGGTCCTGTTGTACATGGCCTCTGCCAATATTGAAATTTTAGAGATCTTTTTAAACAAGAAAGTCATGATTAATATCTTTGATCAACCTAATGTTTATCCTAAAGTTTATAAAATAGTAATAATTTCTAAAAATGGGATCAAAAAGGGTAATTGCAAGTCCATTGGGTTAGAAGATATATCATTTAGACAAATAGCTTTGTAATAGGACTTGACACAGGAATTTGATGTGGCTCAATATGATTTTCTCATCATAAATTAATTCTCTTGTCCAAGAATCTTTGCACAGTGTAAGGATCACCTTCAAATTAAGAAAACAGGGTAACCTAAAGGTACTCACATAAATGAATCCATGCTAAAGGATGACGGTAACTTCTCAACACAGATTTTGTTTCCCGATGTCTTGCTGTATGGCTGCACCACAGGGAAGCCTAAGGGGGTTACCCACTCAATGTTCTCAGTCCGTGTCTGTGTGCGAGAAGGGAATGAAACTGTTTATCAGGCATTTAATGCATTGATCATATACAAAGACTGAGTTTCCATCCCTTATCTATTTTCCAGCAATATTTTGTCTGATAGAAAATAATAACAGATTAGTTGCAAATATTTTTTTTCACAAGTTCTATGAATGATTGTGTACAGTGGATTTCAGTCAAGATATTAAAACATGAATAACAATTTTGTAGTTTCCCCATTGTTCTGTCTTGAAATTCTAAATCAGATTTGTATAATAATGGTGATTGGTGATGGTGGTGGTTGTGGTGGTGATGATGATAAAAAAATAATAACAATAAGATGTTCCCATCAACTGCCCCATGGCCAAATTTTTTCATGACAAGACATCCCTGTAATAGGGATCAAATGGGTTATTACAAACAAACAAAACAAGAACAGAGAGAGAGAGAGAGAGAGAGAGAGAGAGAGAGAGAGAGACAGAGAGACAGAGAGAGAGAGAGAGAGACAGAGAGAGAGAGAGAGAGAGACAGAGAGAGAGAGAGAGAGAGAGAGAGAGAGAGAGAGAGAGAGAGAGAGAGAGAGACAGAGAGAGAGAGAGAGACAGAGAGAGAGAGAGAGACAGAGAGAGAGAGAGAGAGACAGAGAGGTAAGAAAAAGAGAAAAGAATAAAGAAAAAGAAATTTCTTACAACCTAGAAAACAAGAGGCACCAAATCACCTGTGCAATAACACGTGCACACTCAGTGAACCAATCCTGGATCTCCTTGGTGGCAGTAAACATTTTCTCAAGGCTGTGGAATGTCTTGTGTACCAGGTACTGTGAAGCTGCCCAGCGCTGGTCCATGGGAAAGTCATCCAAGGCTGTAATGGGAGGAAGTGACAGAAATAATAAGTCTAATGTCCTATTCTTAGATGTATGGGCTAAAGGGACTAGGGAATTAATGTAATCCTAAACTGAAGGAAGAGAATGGTTGATGGAAATGATGACCCCATTTGCAACGCTTCAATAGAAACCATGAAATTGACCCTAGTAGTCTCCATGGATGTTAGCAAACCAGACTTCAAATGACAAAATATAAAACAATATATGAAACAAAAATAAAAAATCTGTTGAAGCAGATATCTGGGAAAACACCATATTCCTTGGGACTATTCATTTTCGACAGTTGATAAACAGGTTTTGTGGGTGAAGCACAACTAAAGGAAATTATGCATTTAAGCAAATATGTTCATCATAAAGTGAAATGAATTACAAACTAGATTTGGAAGCTAAAAGCTAATATGTTGCCAAACTAATTTCAAAACAAAATATTATCATTTGTATAAAAATATTGTAACACTGTACATTCGTGTTGCTATTAATAGCCAATAGCCTAATACTGTAATTGACATGTAAAGAAAATAAACCTTTTTAAGTTCTATTTAGCATCTCATTCTTTTCATAATGCTAACTTTTTTATAACATTTTCACTTGCTTAACATATCATGGAAAATTCCTTCACATATGTGGTCACATATCCTACTAAATATACATAAATAGCATGTATTTTGTCAGTAAAAGAATAAGGTGCAACTCTTTACTGAAGAGGTATGATGGTGGAAATTATGATGAGTGAAATAATCACTGAAATGGTGACTGAACTGATGAAATAATATACCTACTGGAGAGCAGTGATGGTGAAATATTGTGTAGTGATGGAATCATATAAATATTGGAAAGTGGTGATGGTAGGAATGAGTGTAATGACACAGCCATAGAGATTGCAAGGGAATGGAAGGGGTAGTGTACATGAGTGTAATGGTGTTACAGGCCAGAACCACTGAAAACAAACATTAAACTGTAAACTGGGAAATAACTAGTGCAGTGTGTAACAATGACAGAGTGACTATGGAGGAAGTTACAACAGGAATGGTGAATATAGTGATTTAATCCTTAATGGAAGAGAAATGAAAAGTATGGTGACATAATCCTGTACAAAAATGGAAAAATTAAATAAATGAAGAGTATGGTGATATAATCCTGTACAAAAATGGAAAAATTAAATAAAGGGAATCACTCCTAGCATCAAATATGCACACACCTTTCAACTGCTTCTCAATCTGCAGTCTAGCACCATATCGTGTCACCCCATACACAGTTGTCATGACAGTCTGTTTGATGACCTTCCGTCTCACAAAACCTTCCAGGACCTTGGCTATCTCCTTCCCCATTTCTGCATCCTTCTTCCTTTCTTCCTCCACAAGAACTGCCACAGCTGAGTAGACATCCTGCAACAGGAGATAAAAGGTAATTTAGGTTATGGTAGATCAGTAAGAGCATTGCAGTAGGTTTAAAAGTACTTTAGGTTATTATTGATTTCTTGTGAGATCAGTATGTAAATTGCAGTAATTTTTAAAGTTTTGTGTTATCCTTATTCTTTGTTTAACCTATCTTGACCCATTCCATGGTCAAACTGATGAAATTTTATAGACATTTTTTCCAAGACTTTGATCTGACGCCTTGCAGATTTCATAATAATGAGTATCACAATGGGAGCATAAACTGTCTCCAGATTCATAACTAATCTTTGAAAATGAAGCCCTTAGAAAACCCTTACCTGTGGAGTATGGCTGGAAGTCAAGTTGACAGATACAGCACCCACTTCGTCTCGTCCAAGTGCAGCATAGTGTTGCAGGCCATTGCAAGAACCATCCTGATGAATGGGCAAGTGGCTTACAAACTCCTGGGGGTTAGGACTGCGAAGGGCTGCTGCCAGCTGGAGGGGACAGGAGATAATGCAATGATCATAAAGTTATACTAGGGAGTTGGAGGAAGGGAGAGGTGGAGAACAAGAACAAAAAATAGAGAGGGAGTGGGAGAGGAAGGGAGGGAGAGCAGGAGGAAGGGAGGGAAAGGGAGGGAGAGGGAGGGAGGGAGGGAGGGAGGGAGGGAGGGAGGGAGGGAGAGGGAGGGAGGGCAGGAGGAAGGGAGAGAGAGGGAGGGAGGAAGGGAGAGGGAGGGAGAGAGAGGGAGGGAGGGAGAGAAAGAGAGAGAGAGAGAGAGAGAGAGAGAGAGAGAGAGAGAGAGAGAGAGAGAGAGAGAGAGAGAGAGAGAAACTTATTACTGTACTTTACACAACATCTATCTCCTTAGGTTTTTTCCTTACCCTGTTATTGATGGGTCACGTGTAGACACGTCATAGAAAGCGGGTCTCACGGACGGCCAAACTTGTACACGCGGCGACGCGCCAGAGCGAGTGGAGCGGGACGTTCGGCTTAAGGCAGTGGACTCCCGCGCCCACTGTCGGGCCGTTGCCACATCTCACTAGATTTTAATTGATTTCAGTGAGTTCTTATGCCCGTCATTAAAAGGTGAAACTAAAGATTATGGAGCTAGAGGCCTCAGATGCTATCCCTTCCTTCCACCCTTACCTCTTTGCAAGCTGCCAGAGTCTGCCAGGGTTCATCACTCTTGGTCCACCATCGCTTGCCTGTAAGGGGTTGATCTGCCGAGTCTAGGATGTCATCCAGGATGTCCTCGCAGTACTGCAAGCGTTCCTCTATACTCTTCTTCTTTACTATGCCCGTCAAGTTGATAAGGTGCAACTAGGAAGAGAATGAATAAAAACGTTCAGTAAAGTTATACATTTCCTGAAGAGAATAATTCTTCCTTTCTTTACTATGGTGGAAAACGAATGCAATCGGGCCATTTACTGCAGTGTATTTTTTGTAATACCAACAGTCACCTTTACATGTAAATAAAGGGCTCCTCACAAAACCTACCTTAAGCCAACGCAAGCCGTTGGAGCCGAGTTTCTCCCCTCGTGCAAACTGGAGAATTGAGCGGAACACATCCGAGCTGAGATGGTTGAGGTGTGGCGGACAGGGGTAGACACGTCCTCGGAAGTCCATGTTGTGGGGGAACCAGAATATTCGGTCTCGGAACTAGAGAGAGAGTCTTTCAGTTAGTTGGGCCTTGGTTGGAGAATCTTTTTCATGTACATGACTTACTGAGAGACACCACTGATACCATATACAAATATTTTTGTATATATTTGTGTTGTGTGTGTTGTATGTGTGCATATATGTGTGTAAGTGTGGGGGGGGAGGGTGCATACATGTATGTGCAAGTGCATACTCGTGTACTTGTGCATATCCAGGGGCATCATTCAGGAAGGCTGAGGGGGCAGTTCTCCCCCCAAGACTGTGTTTGCCCCCTCAAGGTCTGGCTTGCCCCACCCATGGGTCACAACACTGAACTCTTTTTTTTACTATATCGCACCTATATAGTTCCAGTTATAACTTAAAAATAACCCTAACTCACTTTTCTGAATTTTTGTTATTTCACTTGCCAACCCACCCTTGCACCCACTACCCTCAAGAAAAAGCTGAAATGAGTATATCTGTACCTCATCTCCCTGTACCTACATCTTACTATGCACTGACTTTCCCTCGTTTCCCTGGATCTACATCTTACTATGCACTAATACTTTCCTTCTCATCCCCACCTCACAAACATAATAAAGTACGTACATGGTTTGCCAGAGACAGCTTGTAGAGTGCATCACACCAGAGGGAATGCATTTCACTCTTCTTCTTGTAGTAGTCCATGCGTTGGCGGCGAATCTGGTGGATCTCTGCACTGGTCATACTTGGCTGAATTTTGGGGGGT
>NC_051390.1:51786309-51791309 GCF_015228065.2 Penaeus monodon | reverse complement strand
GCTATCATTACCAATCACACAGAATGTGTTAAGGAAATATAAAAGAAATAAATAAAGCAAAGCAGAGCAAAAAATACATATGAGCAAGGGAGCAATCCAAGCTACCCTGAAATGCATTAATATACCAACCCATGAGATTAGGCCTGTCAGTGAGTGGGAAGTGTGATCTGGCTTTGGTGTAGGTAGTACAGGCAGGCAGCTTAGGGAGGTGATGCACTGCTACTATGCAAACATCTAGCAGTGCAGCACCTCCCAAGACTGCTCAGCATGGTCTAGGGAGCAGCGCCACTATGGACATCTAATTTTGAAGTTGGTAACAATATTGTAGTTCCCCCTCTTTTCTTCCTCCCTTTTTTACCTGCCTTACTTAGAAGATCTGTTGTAAATGATGTATACAATGACATGGTTTCATAAAAAAAAGAAAAAAAAGAAGAAAAAAAAAGATAGGGAAAAAAAATAATAATAACTATCAGCACCAAACACACAAAGGGAAAAAAATCAGGTAATTTAAAATATATACCAATACAATTTTCCATGCTTATGAGCCTGACAGAATATGGGATTTTGAAATATCTCTAATTCTTTTACAATTATTCAAACTACATTATGAAACATGGTCTAAAATAGAAGCAACTAGCCCCTGAAATACCATATACAATTACTTTTATACAGAGATAAGACAGAAAGAGTTGTTTTATACACTACATTGTTTAACCCAATGCCCACTGTGGGTTTAGTTTATTCATACACATAGATGGCTCCACAAGTATTTAGTCACCACAGAGTTAATTACAAGAGTTGTTGAGTGGAAGAGTAATTGAGAGATAATAATCAGAAATGTTAATTCAACATTAAAGTTTTGACAGTACAAGTATTGGAGTTTCAGTGGCCCAATATTGATAGACATATATATATCTTTTTTACTATTTTCACATACTTTTCAATGAGTTTAAAATAACAATAATGATTGAAATAAACAGATAATATAAATACTGGATATGACTTCTGCTGCAAAGACAAATTCACAAATAGAAAACAAAATCATGTCTGTCTTGGAAGCATCCACTGCAAGTAAGTTTCATACTCTTGCGTATCTCAGACAATTCTTGATTTGGATATTTCTGACCTTCTCTACAGTGCTTTTCATTCCCAAACACTAATAATGAAAAGAAGCCAAAAAAACATGCAGTTCTATAGAGCTGGTCCAGATATTCATAGCAAAAAAGCTTGTACTTTTTTTCCTTTAAAATAGAGTAGACACCTCTCAACCTGATCAGAGTACAGCACGAAGTCCAGAATATCTAAACCCACACCAGAATTATCTTGTTTACATCAAACATTAAGAGAATGCATTTTTGCATTGTACTCACACAAAATCTCTCCAGAAGGCACCTTACCTGCATCATGATGTTGACAAAATCATCCACAGGAAGAGTCACCAAGTATGGATAAAGAGACATGCGCTTGTCCTGGCGGTTTGAAAAGAAGGACTGCTTCATGGCATCAACTTGGTCGACAAAGGTTCTGTAGAGCACCTCCCGCCACCGGCACTCCCAGGCCTCAAGTTTCTTCCGCTGCAGAAGTAAAAAAAAATATATATATATATATCAGCTGGAGGAGGAAAGAAATGGTTTCCGAGAGAAAGAAAGAAATATGTATAATCCGTCTTGCCATCTAACCTGCGCACATCTCAACAAATTCTCCATTAAACTGCACTTTTCATAATTGAAAGGCAGGGAGGCCACACATCTTCATAGGCAACATAGATAAACACCTTAAATCTCTCTACCCATTCACCCATCAATCCACAGGTCTCCAGAATAAGAGACAAGAGGTGAGGGACCAGTGAGAACAAGATATTAACGCAGTCTCACACATACATGGAAACGAACTTCATCTGTCACATCTTTGTTCTGGATGCTGTCAATGGTGATCTCACTGTTGAGCTCTTGTGCAAACTGCTCCTCTGCCCACTTATGAAGTGAACGGCTTGTGGCCAGATCATGTGCTGGTGATGGCACCTGGGGAAGAGAGGTCATTATGCATCAAGAAAGTTGCAAGGATTGTGATTTCTATTATGTACAAAGTTTCTGTATAATATACTTACAAAATTTCTGAAATTATATACATAACATATACATCCACACATACAAAAAAATGACTTTACCTCGTTTGAGAACATGTCATCATTGAGGGAGCTGACAAGGTTACAGGCATAGTGCACTGGAGTCTGCCTCTGCTGGGGCGTGAATGAGGGGAAGGCGCGGCGGACAGCTCTCAGAGCGCATTCATACCCATCATGTATAAAATCTACATCACTGAATACCTGTTGGAGCTTTATACCCTGTGTTGGGAAGATAATGTAGTTAGTAAGAATGTTCTGAGAAATTGAGCTAATTGTAATAAAAATAATCATAACAATAGTATTATAGGTATATAATGTTTTCCTGAGCATCACAAGAGTTAATACTGTATCAAAGTTTATTCCAGATTAAGTTGCAATCTTAACCCTGAATATGTGCAGGCAGAATTAGTTAATCCTATCATTCATATATATATGTATGTCAACATCATCAACTCCATTAACCTTTATTCTTAGCAATAATAAAATAAGTACTGTCATGCTCATGTCAAAGAAGTACTGGGAAATTATATATTTTAATAAGTTGTGAAATATTTTTAATGTAGATATAACTCTCAACAGTCAAAAGGAAAAGGAAAAGAAAGTCCCACAGAGAATTCTATGACTAGGCAATCCTATTTCCTGGTTGGGAAAACAGTCCCACTTTGTATGTAATAGAAAAAAAATTTATATATATATATATATATATATATATATATATATATATATATATATATATATATATATATATATATATATATATATATATATCGTGATCCTTGCAAACATCTTGAAAAAGCTGCTCTATTCATGCCTTGCAATACACATACCAGGAAGAACTCTTAGCAAAAGCAAATATAAAATGTAGTTACAATTTTTTATTATTTTTGTTTGTTATCTTCACTTAAATAGTCTATTCAAACTGAAAGGCTATTTACAGCCATTCATGCGTTTCATTTATACTTCCACAATAATATCATTGTGATGTAATACTACAGTGGCTTGTATGTATGTTTTCATCTTTTGTTTTCTTTTTTCTGGGCAAATGTAATATGAAAATTATAATGGGTTACTGCTATTTTTATTGCACAAATACCTGCTCCTATTATGTGAAATAGTAAATTTACTATTAATAATACTGACTAATGTGCCCGGCAATGACTTGCATCTTCAGCATCTTTGGATTTAACTTTAATACAGTATTAAGTTTTGAAACCCATACAAGAGACACCAACTGATTACAGTGCCATGAAAAATTAGTGATCAGAATCAGTATTTACTAACAGAATCAAGTTCACACCTTTCTGAAAACAAACAAATGTTTGCATCCCTCCTCACCACTATCTTACATTAACATTACTGATTTTATTGCTACTAATAACAATAACAATAATAACAAACCAACCACACCAGTAACAAAACCACTGCCTAAACAGCCATCTTCACCTGCTGTGTCATGCTGGTGAGGACCCCATGGATATTCCTGGTGTTGTTGAGGGACTCTGACTGCCGTCCCAGGCAACTGAGAAGGGCACCAAACACCGTCTGATCTGTCGGGATCTTATCCTCCTGCATGCACCTCAACAGCTCCTCCATCTTGTTGAAATTGCCCTATGAGAGAAAAGAAGAAGGAACATAAGCGGGAGCAGGACACGGAATGTGAGTGTAACTGAATATGAAAGGAGTCCTCAAGTGTGATGAAATTTAGGTTTTAATGTTTTTAGAATGATCTCCCCCCTTTCACTCTATTTCCTGTTTACTTATCATGGATATATATTTTTCTTGATTACTTTTTGGTTTCTTCTTTCTTCTCCTTCCTATTTAGTTTTTAAAAGAATTATTTATTTTTGTTTGTCTTCTGTGTTCTATTTTCTCTATTTACCATTCACTTTGTTTGTGTGACCTTTGGTTTTGTTTGAGTGATTGCTTTTCTACATTCTCTTTAGAATCAAAATTCTTCTAAAGCTCACTGTCATTGTTTCATTTCTTTTTTTTTTTTGGTTCTTTTTACACTTATTGCTATTTTTAGTTTTCACTCTCACAAGCTTTATCCTCATCATAACAATCCATACTTAGTCTACATTCATCATGAACATCATACTTCATCACTCATCACCACTGTGGTCCTTCCACTCAAATAGTAAAGATAGTTCAGCCAATTATATTGTTCATCATTATACTGCATCACATCAAAATACCATAATAACAAGTTATCACTTTCATATACTATTTAAATTTGGATATATGCCTTATAGAAGAATAATATGATTTTTCTGTTATAATCTTATACCACTGACAATAATAACATATGTGATGTTTCTAAAAAGGTGGCAGAAACATGAAAATCTAAAAATCCAAATTTTAAAATAATGTTCTCTGAACAAGTAGAATACATAAAAGTATGATACACAAGTCAACCGAGATTCACAAATGATCACCCAAATATTTAGTTTTATTTGTTCTAATGACTTTTTCATAAAATTTGTTTTATCTTAAACTGTCTACTCTATATACTCGGCCTCAAAGGGTTAATTCAGCCGCAGAAATGGATCCACATCTTTCATGAGCAGTTTTATGATGGTAAAAAATAAGTTGCAATTCATAGCCATGGATTTTCTCAATTATAATTTTAGCTTTTCATGAACTATAAATCAGTTCTAAATAACATACATGGGAACTCACTATGACAGAACTAGAGTGAATTACAGTAGACTTTGTTGAATCACTACAATGAAAGTGACATAAAAATAATAGATAAATCTATAGTTACAGAGTATCATAATAAAAGATGGGCACACTGTCCTTGTGAATTGCATGAAAGGATCAAACAAAAGTCTTAACCCATTGCCGACGGGTGGCATGTACGTACATGCCATGG
>NC_051390.1:51743809-51771309 GCF_015228065.2 Penaeus monodon | reverse complement strand
TATGCATTGCTCTTGGTAATATTGACCCATTCAAATTTTTGAGTTTTGTCAGTGAATGGCATGTGAAAAAAAAGAAAAGAAAAAAAATATTGAGAAATTTTATGAAATAAGTTTTATACCAGTTTGTTGTAGATTAGAAATTTAAGTTGTTAAAAGTTTACTTATCTATATATCATACTAAGTTCACAGCATTTGTGGTTAACTCTATGCCTTACAGAGCTACAGCATTAAAGCCAACAAACATCCAGTATGATCCATATCCCCTTCATTGAGCTGTTAAAATGGGCATTGACACCAATTCTTTTAGTTACAAGTATAAGTCTCAGATATGTCAGTAGCTTGAATTTACTGCAGATAAGGATAGTTAAGAATTGTGAACATTAAGAAAAATCATAAACATTTATTATTATTATTTATGTTTATTTATTTATTAAGAAGAAATAAAAGGCATATTTAGTATAGAAAAAAGGATAAAGTATCAGTTTTAGGAAGATCAAATATAAGTTAATTCACTAAAAAGATACAAATATCCAGAGATTGAATTCTATACCCCCATTGTTTGGTTCCCATACCCCAGAGGGTTGAATACTCTTGGTTCGGAGTCCTTGTTGTTGCAGGATACAGACTGATTCTTTGTT
This sequence comes from Penaeus monodon, assembly GCF_015228065.2. Taxonomy (NCBI): domain Eukaryota; kingdom Metazoa; phylum Arthropoda; class Malacostraca; order Decapoda; family Penaeidae; genus Penaeus; species Penaeus monodon. The sequence goes on along the minus strand of NC_051390.1, from coordinate 51,770,671 downwards.
TTTACTGTAAACCACCTGAGTGTATCATTAATGTGTATCCTGTACTGAAACGGATAAAGCAGTATTACCTTCACAATGCACAACTGGCTTGAAACTACCTGAAATAGATGAACTTCATTATGGCGTTGCTCATGTGATGGGCATCTTGATTTAATGATAGTTTTCTTTGATAATTATCCATAGAAGAACTTAAACATTTTGTGTGTGTGTGTGTGTGTGTGTGTGTGTGTGTGTGTGTGTGTGTGTGTGTGTGTGTGTGTGTGTGTGTGTGTGTGTGTGTGTGTGTGTGTGTGTGTGTGTGTGTGTTTTTGTGTGTGTGTGTGTGTGTGTGTGTTTGTTTTTGTGTGTGTGTGTGTGTGTGTTTGTGTGTGTGTGTGTGTGTGTGTGTGTGTGTGTGAATACATGAGTGTGTATGTATATATACACATAAATGTGTATGTGTGTGGATATATATATATGTATATATATATATATATATATATATATATATATATATATATATATAAATAGTGTTTATATGTGTGTGTGTGTGTGTAGGTGTAGGTGTGTGTGTGTGTGTGTGTGTGTGTGTGTGTGTGTGTGTGTGTGTGTGTGTGTGTGTGTGTGTGTGTGTGTGTGTGTGTGTGTGTGTGTGTGTGTGTGTGTGTGTGTGTGTTTGTTTTTGTGTGTGTATATGTGTTTGTATGTGTGTAAGTGTGTGTGTGAATACATGAGTGTGTATGTATATATACACATAAATGTGTATGTGTGTGGATATATATATATATATATATATATATATATATATATATATATATATATATATATATATATATATAAATAGTGTGTGTGTGTGTGTGTGTGTGTGTGTGTGTGTGTGTGTGTGTGTGTGTGTGTGTGTGTGTGTTTTTGTGTGTTTTTGTGTGTTTTTGTGTTTGTGTGTGTGTATGTGTTTGTATGTGTGTAAGTGTGTGTGTGAATACATGAGTGTGTATGTATATATACACATAAATGTGTATGTGTGTGGATATATATATATATATATATATATATATATATATATTATATATATATATATATATAAATAGTGTTTATATGTGTGTGTGTGTGTGTAGATATAGATGTAGATATAGATATAGATATATGGCTTTTTTCTAAACAAAAACACACCAGTCGTCGGTTTACCAGTGAGTGCTACTTTCATATCAAATAACTTGACTTGCCATTTGCAAGGAAAATGTCATAAATGAATAGTATATATCTTAAGATTTCCATCAATTTGTTGACTCCATATATGGTACGTCATGAATGTCACATTGATGAACACTAAATTATTTTACTTAGGAAATATTGTTGTTATATACTAAATTACTATTTACTTAGGAAATGAAGTACATCATAGCTCCCAAATGCAGCAAAACCTATGTTACCCCTCATGTATGAATGAAAATGAGGATAGATTAGCATGTATATGTATGAAACAAAACAAAAAAATATTTTCTAAAAATCATATAAAAATAGGAAAATATTTTTGGATGCACATATATATATTATAATATAAATATATATATATATATATATATATATATATATATATAATGTACATACATACATTTATATACGTATATATGTAATCAAAAGATCTTCCATCGTGCTGTGGTGCTTAATCAGTCGACAGTATCTAAGAAGACGAGTCAACAAACTGAATGCTCTTTCAACTGTTGACTTTCAACCTGCAATACATGTCAGCAACTCAATTTTGAAGCACAGATTAGGAAATTCCAATCTTTGAAAATTAAGGACACTACACCATAATTTTTTAGGCTCTTTGGAAAGATAATTGAAATGGTGCGTAGCAAAACTCCGAAATCTTCTCCATTTAGAGAAAAGATTGTTCTCACTGATACCTGCTGCTGATAGAGGAACTGAAAAACTGTCTAAGATTATGCAAAGCTCTGGAATGCCATAATCATGTTTATCCCTCCAATACTGTGGATCACATATTTTCATAGAGTTGAACAATTCATTGTTTGTTTCTGGGAGCCGTTCTTGGAGAATAGATTTCAATTTTTGAACAGTTGATCTTTTAGCAGCAGCTGCCAGTGCGTGTGAGTTTTTTGAATAATGCATTCCTGAAACTAGGATATCAGCATTTTCTTGATTAGCAGCTTTTCTTCTCCCGTGACCCTCCTTAAGGTATAAGCCTGTCATTTGCTTTGTTTCTTCTTCATATTTGAATCTGGCAGTGTGACTATTCAGGAGTTCTTCGTCAGTTCCTGCGTTCTCTTCCAAATCATCTAGGTCAAACATCATTCTCACGACAGATTCTGCAATTTCATAAGGCATTACACCTTCCCCTTCAAAAACCAGTGATGATGGGCCTGCAGCATCCAGAACATCTACATAACTTGCTAACTTGCAAAAGAACTTGTATGATTGCAGACTTTCAAGGAAACCTTTAATCTTGGCTTTTGTCTCTGCTTTCCCTGCTCGATCTGCCAAAGCATTCTCATATGTTATCACAAGGCCTGGCCACATGTCAAGAAAAATCTTCATGCCTTTATGTCGATGGTTTATGAACTTGATTCCACAAATAAAAAAAAAAAAATTGTGTGCTTCAATTCCCAATGATTTACGGGCAGCATGAACATTGTTGTTTAATTTTCCAAATTTTTTTAGCAATGAATAGATAACTTTATAATGTTTATCATATTTATTGAAGTTGGAATCTTTGAATGCTGATTTAAATGCCAGTTCAACAGGATGATTGGGGCAATGAATTTTAAGCAGCCAGTTTCTAATTTGCGACAACTGTGTCAAAACCTCATAGTAAATGCTGGTGTTAACACTAGCTCCATCTGCAGTGGTTGATACCATGTTAATGTGGTAGCCTTCTAGTATCATTTTCATGAAACTTTGTTCATTGTTTAGAATGCTATTTATGCCTAATGTAATGGAGTCAGCATCTCACCACCATATTCACCCATTTCAAGTAACGATAAAACTAAGTAGCAAAGAATGCCATTCCCTTCCATGCAAACCGTGATCAGCTCATTTTCTTCACCAGTTTTTCTAGCTTGGGACCAGTCCAACATCAATGACATGAAGTGCTGGCTTGCTATTATGGCAGAACATTGCTCCCATACAGCATTAGCAATGCAGTGGACATATTCCCTTGCTGCTTTGTTGTTGTCTCTGCCGTCTATCAGAACAACTCCATTCCTCCTTTGACACTTTACCAAACCTTTTAAAATGTTTTAATGGCATAGGGGGGGGTTCATTGCAAGTTGATAGACTGTTTTGAGCATTTTTTGTATATGCTTCTGTGGTGTTTTGTTTTAATGTAACATCAATACTTGGTTGAACCATATGTTTTTTCCCCCCCCTGCAATTGCCAGGCGTTCTTCTTGTGGCAATCTTAGTTTTTCTTCTTCAGCCCAATTGTTTCCATTCCCTGAAATAATAAAAACTCAAATTAAAAGAGTAAAAATAAAATTTTATCAAGGGATTTCAAAATCTGATAAGAATCATTAAATACATAGCACTTAGAATATACTGTACTTATTATAAAATAAATTGTAGCTATTTCATTAAATGCTTATATTTTTATAAGGTACCCATATTTTTTTGTTGTTGCAATGATTAAGTGAAAATGTTAGAACAAAACCCTGCTATAAAAAAATAGAACTGCAGAATGTCCACAAAATTTAGGTTAGTAAATTTGTGCAAGAATCCTGTAAAAAAAAATTAAAATTGAAAAATTAATATACCTTCGAAGTGTTGATCAATTGCACATTTCTTCATGAAATTAGTTCTTTTGATGAGGCTTCTATAGCAGTCTTCGCACTCCCTGAAAAAAAGTGGATTTGCGAGAATCATGGTTTTGTGTTTTGCACAAAGTCTGCTCCAAATGAATGTTATCATTTTCTTCCCATCAGTTTCCTCAACTTTAGTCCCAAGTATGGCCTTGTTCTTGCATTTTTCGAATGTCTTCAGCTCCACTATTGATCCTTTTTGCTTAGCAATACTTGCCATGTTTCACAAATAAGTAGTAATAAAGATTGAGATCCTTCAGATCAACTTCAGAATTCAGATTGATTGCTGTGAATGAGATTGAAATTCAGAATGAGAATGAAAAAGAGCTTCGTTGTAGAAATGAGATTTTCCAAAGTGGCCTAAATTTTTAAAATCTTTATAACAAGTCATTAACAAGTTATGATTACCCTTGTGGACAGAAGATCAAGAGGGTGAAAAAAATGAGGAAGTGTTATATTGGCAAAGGCTTTAAGAAGACTCTTTTGGCAAATAATAAAAGGAAAACTGAGGCGGGGGGTTTCTTTAGCAAATAAGCAATGAGGTGGGTGATATATCGACCACCTTGGGCGATTGAAGAGGCTCACACAAGCAATTGCCCGTCTCAAATGGCCAGGCCTGTTTTGACCAGATACTTTTCCACTATAGTTTTTATTAAGTTATAGTTTCATATGGCTCTGCAAATATTCTGCTACCATGAGGTTAGTTAGCAGGCTCTGTGACCATCACCTGATTTCCCTACCCCTTGATCCCGCCCCCCCCCCCCCCCCAATACAGCTAAAATTGATAGTGCCATCAATATTATTGATATTATTATTATATTGTTATTAAAATATTACTTTGCATTTTTTCACACACACAAACACACACACACACACACACACACACACACACACACACACACACACACACACACACACACACACACACACACACACACACACACACACACACGCACATTGTATCTAGAAATCAGCTCATTAAAAAAAAGGAAAGATTCTTTCTGCATTCTGATAGTCAGGTAGAACTTTAAGAACTTGAATATTCTTGTTGGCCTAGGTAGATTCTGATTAATCTACATTTTTATTCCGTCAAATACAAGATATTCATCATTCATGTGTATTGAATCTGTATTTCTTCTGAGTTTTCCATTATAAGTCTTTCTCTCTCTGTCTCTCTCTCCCTTCCTTTCTTTCTCTCTCTGTCTCTTTCTCTCTTCCTCTCCCTTTCCTATTGTTTTTACTGCTTTGTATTCTTGCTTTGAACAAACTCTAGCAAACTGAATTACTGTATGACTAATGTCACCTCTCTCTACCCCTTCACCCTAGGGAGAAATGAACAAGCCATGGGTGACAGAAGCCATGAAGAATGAGATCATGAAGAAGCACAAGCTGCACCAGAAGGCAAAGAAGACCAAGAGCAAGGAGGACTGGGATGGGTTCAAGGAGCAGCGCAACAAAGTAACCACCATGCTCCGTGAGGCCAAGCTGGAGTACATCGGCGCACACCCAGAGGAGGTAGGTCGGCAGAGGCCTCGGGGGGTTGGGTAAGTGGTCTAAGTGAGGGTGGGAAATTAAACGTGGTGTGGAGGGGAGTCAGAATAAGGTGTTGGTTCATTTGGTTACTTACTTCTTCTTTTTTTTTTATTATTTTTTAACCAAGGGCCCTATAGGATTTGCAGTGGCAGTCTGGGAAAGGGGAGCGGATGGTGTAGCTGGGCTGTAGGGCAGTGGGAAGAGGAAGAGGCTTTGTTCTTGAGCTCCAGGCATGAGGATCCCTGAAGGTTTCTTGGGGTCCCCTGAGAAAGGGCTGGGAGTTGCAACATTGGAGAATTCTGCTGGTGTAGGGCAGCACTGCAGGAAGGGGTCGATGGGATGTTGTGATGGGTTTATTTTTTTTTATTTGTTTTTTCCTTATTAGTATTATTATTGTTATGATTATTACACATTCTCTACAGCTGTTTTGTGCTTCTTTGGCAATCCTTCACAGTGTGGATCCATTCCCTTTTCCTGGTCATACATAAGAGCTGCTCTACACAAACAGAATTACTTACTACTGTGCAGACCCAGAACACTGCTTGGGATGGGATTAGGGGGCAAGAAAGGGAGAGAGAATCTAATATTCCTAGTGATGGGATTTTTTTTTCTTTCTTTTTCATTTTTATTCCTCTTTTTTTTTTTTCTTTCATTTTTTCCCAGCCAGTCACTGTTGGGGCTCAGTGTCTGTGTGCTTTGGTGACTGTCTGCTGCATATGTGGTGCCGAGGTCTGGCTACGGACGCGTGACTCTTTATGTTGGTCGTTGTTTGGGTCGCTCACCATCCTTTCCCCTCATGACTGGCTATCAACAAGGGATTAAAGGGAAGGAGAGAGAGAGAGAGAGAGAGAGAGAGAGAGAGAGAGAGAGAGAGAGAGAGAGAGAGAGAGAGAGAGAGAGAGAGAGAGAGAGAGAGAGAGAGAGAGAGAATGGAGTGAATTGAAGTGTAAGAGTGAATGCTATGAGTGTATAAGGACGTAAGAGAGGGAGTGAGTTGGAGTTGGAGTTCGAGTTGGTGTTGTTGATGACGGCGATGACACTGCTAATGCTGGGTGCTATGAGGTGATGTTGTCTGAGGAGGAAATTAAACACAGCATCCCCCACTAACATTAACAGCCTAACCCTGTGTGAGGAGAGGCCCAGCCTGCCCTCCTCCCAGAGTGCTGCAGCTCCGTCTCGAGTGTTTTGTTGAGCTCTCGATAACATCACCGCATATGGGATGGCGGTGGGAGGGGAGGAGGGTGAGATGCCTGTTGAGTTGGAGGGAGGGAAGGGGAGGGCATGGCACTGTATCCTTTAAGTAAGACCAGCTTCGGAACCAGTGACTGACCTATGAGCTCTGTGGCTCTGTTGCTTCTTTGTTTATAGTGATCAAATGTCTCAAAAAAACAAAAAAAACAAAAAAAAAAAAAAAGATAAGAAATGATTTGCCTTTTAAATTTCATTGGCTTTGCTTATCCCACATATAAAAGATTCATTGCTTTTACATTTATTTATATGTAGTGTCTCAAAAACAAAAAAGTACAAAAAGACAAACAGACCAAAAAAAATTGTTTTCACATCTCAATGTTGTTGATTAGTTAAGTCTAAATTTTGTAGTGTGGGTGTGTTGTTGTGGAGGAAGACGAGGAGTAGGAGGAGGAGGAGGGGGAGGAGCAGGAGGAAGAAGTGGAGGAGTTGGAGGAAGAAGAGGAGGAGATGGAGGAGGTGGAGGTGAGAGAGAGTGTGAGGTGTTTCGGGTCCCTCCAGGCCCAAGCCCTCTCCCACACGGTATTAACATTGTATTTCACACAATTTACAGGATGTGGATAAAATATTGGCGGAAGCAGCCATGCAAGGCAACATTAAAGATGAGGAAAATAAAGGGGAGGCGTCAGCCACTAGTGAAGCTAATGTGGACAGTCCGGCCGTCCCCGAGGGGGAAGGGGCAAAACCCCAGACCATGGACCAGGCAGAGGAGAACGGGGAGGCTATAGTGGATCAGACAGAGATAAACACCGATGTTCCCATGACTCCCCAAGACCCGGAAATAAAGGGGGAGGTTAATGCGGATCCCAATGGGGGGAACCCCGTGGATGACGATGAAGCAAGAGAAGGCCCTTAAAGGCACCAAGCCGTGACCACTCAGCCACCCTGCCACTTTGTGCTACTCTCGACAGTAGCCTCAAATTTAGTCTATAATTGATGATACAACTTGTATTTGGAATTTAGTGTTATGCTCCATTACTTTAGACTTAGAGACTACATCTGTTTTAAGATTGCAAAAAATACATTAAAAAAGTAAAAAAAAAAGAAAAGAAAAAAGTGAAAAAAAAAAAGATTTAAATGAAAGAGAAATCTTGGACCAAATTCATAATCATATGACAATGTTCATATAGATTTGGGTTACTTGTCATGTCCAGATAAAGTCATTCACTTTAAGGTTTTGAGATCTTGTATCAATATCTCTTATATGATTTGTAAATTTTTGTGCAATTGATGAAATCATGAACTCATTTTTTTGAATATGTGTTTTCACATAGGTTAAGGAAAAAATAAATTTATAGTAAATGAACTAGGTGTTTAAATTTTTTAAAAAAGTGATCATGATAATTATTAGCATGCTTATTATGGCATTGACTGGTACCTGGCTATCAGTGGCTCATTTATCACCTCATGAAAGGTTGCATGACTTCACTTCTCTAGTTCCCCCGTCTCTCCCCCATGCCAAAAAAAAAAGTCGCAAGTAGTGAGCCCAAGTACAAGCTCAGTTCTAACACTCCCCTTTCCCTTTTTTTGTTGTTGTTGTCATTGTTGTTCTTCACTTGTGTTCAAAACGTCCCTGAGATGACAACGACCCGTAAAGCTCATGCAACCTTGAGTGGCGGCGGCTTCACGTTTTATCCTACTTTTGAGTGAGTGAACTCGTGTCATGCGGGTCACCACCCTTAGAGAGAGCTACTCAGGAGCAGTCCGCGACGAGCAGATCTCAATATCACCCTGGCTCACTGCGGACCTGCGTGTTGTCCTCACACACCAAGCCTTTCAAAGAAATGCTTTTATATATATATTTTTTCCTTTTTTTTTTTATTTGTTTATTATTGATTTTTTCTTTTTTTTCTTTATTTTTGTGTCTCCCGTCTCCTTGTGGTTCTTCATTTGTGATATTAGGCAATGCTTTAGGGAGCACTCTTGTCCTGAGTCACTTGTCCTGTGCGGGCAAGACAGGTGACGGTCCAGTGTGTTAGAGTTTCGGGGGAGGAGGGCTGGAGGGGGGCTATGAGACTACACACACACATACACACACACACATACCAAATTTTTATATACAATGACAGTGTCCTCATTTCTCATCTTATCTTATTTATTTTATATATATATTTGAATATCTATATCCTTCTCTGTTTTTCATTTACCATTTTTTAATTTCCACCACTTATTTTTATTATTATTATTATAGTTATTACTATAAATATACCTTCTTTTCTTTTCTTTTCTTTTCTTTTATTTTTATTTTGGTTAACCAACCATGTATGTAGTAAGCACTGGTTTACAAAACTGTGTCACCTTCGTGTATGCATCCTGTCATCCACAAGCTCTGAGTAACAACAGACAGATAAAATGAGTAAAGGAATTCTTAAATTAGAACTCCTTTTAAAACACTGCATTTCAGTCATAGTAATATGATAATGATAATACTCACTATAATGCTTATAATAACAGCAGAGCCTTCAGAGGTTGGCTTGCCATGGCCAGCTGGAAGTGTCTCTCAATGCACAACGGTGACAAGTTTTGCTCACTTTTAATTCTTAACACAGTAGTGGCATAAACCTAAATATGCCCCAAACTTTCAAGAATCAAAGCTGCCGGAATCAGCATCGGTCTGTGGCTCAGCAGGTAAAGTTGACTCATCAGCCCAGAGCTGAACTTTTTCACCAGCTGTTATGCTGATTGTTCTGACTACCTTCACTTGTGTTTCAATCAATATCCTTACTCAGATACAATTGAGAAGTTGCTTTTTTTCTTTTTTTTATTCAGTATCAGTGCTTATTTGTCTTAAAGAACAAAAACAAAGGACAAAAAATTTAATTGACTAAAATTTGATGTTTTTGAAGCAATAAATTTCAAATTTCTCTATTTAATCTATCTGTCATTAAATGCCTTGCAATTCTGTAAAACAATTAGTAGACATAGTGTATCCAGTGTGGAATGATGCATTTATTTATTTATTTTTTCATTTTTTTTCTATTGGGCTGGTAAGTTGGTTTCGGAAAAACATTCCAAGATCTGATACTGATGCCACCTCCTTGTTTCAACAGTGATCCAGTGTGACTGGATGGTTCTTCCAGTATGCAAGGAGAGACTCTTACTCGCAGTTGAACTTTAAGAGAAAAAAAAAAAAAAGTAAAGTTCACATCAAGTTTGTGACACTCTGGGGTGCCTTGTTGTGTCAATGGGGTACCTGGTTTTAAGAGTGAAAAGGGTTACTTCATTGCCATCTACATGACCAAAGATGTTCTTGCCTACCTTAAAGGACATAATAGAAACATCTGGTTGACTCTGCATCTTGGTTGCTTGGGTAAGTTTTTTGGAATTTTGTTTTTGAATTTCTCTTGAGCATAATTTTGTGTAGGGAATAGGTGGTTTATATCTACTTTATTGAAATTACAATAATTACTCTGTGTAATTATAGTGGAGCTGAAAAAAAAGTGTAACTATTACTGTTCTTCTAACATAGCTGAATTTTCTTTTCCCCTACAGCTTTTACTGAGTAATGGAAGGAGGAGGGAAGACGACAAGAGCGGCACGTTACTGTCATTGAATGCAGTGTGAGTTTAATTGTTGTTTTGCTCCAAAATGAGTGTCATAATTATCTAATAAAATTATTTAACATTTGTACATGATGATTGTATTGTGGGGAAAAAATGACTTTTAAAGAATGGTATTGCATTTTACATTTCTCAGAAGATGAATAGTTTGTGCTCATTTTGTAGTTTATTTTAACAAAGACTATACAAAAAGGTAAGGAATCCAGTTCAATATGACATATTTAAGAAGTGGATTCTCAATACTTTTTCTTTTTCTCTTCCAGGAGGATCCCTAAAGGAGAGAGTTGTAAGCAGAAGGTCTCTTGGCAATGCAATTATGTATCAGTTTTTATAGAGATAGCTCAAAGGAATCTGATTCCTCTTAAGAAGGTGAATAGAATGTGGGATGGCTGATGGGAAGGAAAGGGAAGAATGGGATCATCCTGTTCCGCCCAAGGAAGGGAAGAGGGAAGGATAGGAGTAGTGGGTGGGGAAGGTTGAAATAAAAGCCACACTAGGAGAACCTCCATTTCTGTTACCCACAGGAGTGAGGGAGAAGTTCTCAAGAATGTGAATGTGGTTTCCCTTTTTTCCTCCATTAATTTAGTGCTTTGGAGCATTTTTAAAAATAATTTGATCATATAAATTAATTACTTTTGCCATATCAGTCAATAAAAGAGATGATATTGGTGTATTAAGTTAATGATACAACTTTAGAACTTCCCCTTCACTAAGTTAAGATGTGTTTTACTTTTGAAACTGAAGTATCATCATGTTATTTTTGCTCTTTCTCTTTTCACAGGAATTACATGGAACGAAAGAATATTTATTTTTCAGTTAATTGCAGCCAGTGTAGTTAACTCATTGGTACTAGGAGTGCATTTAGACCTGGATTGTTTACTGTGGTTTTGTTTCATAAATTTTAATAGATAACTCAAGAAGCACTTGTTCACTAGCAAGTTAATGACTGGGGCTACAATACCTCGCCTATTCACTCCATTTCATGAATTTTTGTGGTCTTGTATGCTCATTACTGTTATTATTGTTTGTTATTTTATAATATTAGTAATTATAATGATGATAATACTAATAGCATAAATAACAATGATAATACTACTTAGAATCAAAGATTCAAGGAAAGAGTAAACAGGTGAGATCAGGAAGTTAACAACACATGTGCACAAACAAAATTAAAGCAGAACCACATTGGGCAATCAGGGAATGTGTTCATTTCCTATTGTCTGTAGCATTTGCATATTTTGTTAAGCATAATGATCAATTTTTTATATTTTTCCGTATTTCCTTTTTTTGTCATTTTGCTCATTTCTTCTTGAAAACATAGGCCAGTAATATCCTTGAAGTCTATCAGGGCTTAGAAAAAAAAATCCAGGAAAATTGTTACTTTTTAACCATCAGTATTGGTGATGCAACAAATGAATAAAGGATGACATGAAAATAGATTTATAAATGTGAATGATTATCCCCATCTTGTGAAAAGAATATAAAAGTTTTTGGTTAAATTATTCCAACAAACCTATGAAGGAATGGGAATGGCAAAGTATTGCTTGAAAAAGGATTATTATTTAAGTGGAGTGTCTATTGGGGAATAAAATAAGCCAAACTACATTTTCACCTATATTAACTTTTATCTTTCATCTTGCTACCAAAACTTACTAAGCCCCACAGAATTTCGTAGGGTGTTCTGAACCATTTGAATGTTCTAAAAAAAAAGAGTATGTTTTCATTTTCTTCTCAAATAATTGCCATTGTACAGTGCTCTGTTACTGCACTAAAACATTTTGATTTATACCATTGTCTGGAGGCCAGAGCAGAGTTAACAATCCCCAGTAATCCTATATTGTAATAAGATTTGGCTGCAACAGTCTGTTTATTATACATAAATGAAATACTGTCCAGAACTGCAGCTTTTGAGTTTGCAGTTTTGAAGAATTATACTATAACCAGATAAATAAAATTGGCTTAGTCATACACTAGCCACTGCTTTTCGTATGAGAATGAGCCTTATCCTAGCACATAGTTCATAAATGCTCCTAATTTAAGTAGGGAAGTGAAGTCTCTTCATATTTTTCTTTCTCTTTCTGTCTCAGTTTGTCTTTCTTTTACTCTTTCAACTTTTCCAATCACTTTTTTGGCTTTTTGTGACTGAAATGAGAATGAGGAATGAAAAATAATACTGAAAAACAAATATTAAGAATGACAGTCCCCCTGAACAGTCTTACAGGTAGCAATTGCAAGGGAGGGGGAAACAGTCTGGATTTCTGTGATGAAATATACTCTTATTAAAGTATACCCTTCTTAAAGTTGGTATATGAGTAATCATATGGAAATAGAAAGTACTACCATACCATACTGTATGACCATAAAAATCCAAAGTAGGAAGGCAGTGCAACACTTGAAATTTTTTACATATTTTTGTGAATGTTCTGTTCAGTATGCTTTTCACCTACATAAAAGAGTCAGTAAAACTGTATACATCGTGGGCCCCCCCCATTCAATGCTCGTTAACATGGAGGGGCATAGGAAGCAGGAGCTGAAGCCTAATTTTGGGATCACCCCTATCTTGTGCCTCAGACCTAAGCTCAACCAATTTTGCATATATTTTCCTCCCTCTTTCATTTTCCTATTCTTCAATCCCTTTCTTTTCACTTCTGAAGATGTAAGAGCCATGTCAAAAGGATGAAAGGCTGGCTTTGTATCAGACCTGAATAGCCTCAGGGAGTCCTAGGCACTGTATTCTCTTGGTTAGTCATCTTGCCCTCACCCTGATGCAAAACCAGACAGGAAACACACAGCTCCAATAGTCTCGCTCTGCTCCCCCCTTCCTCGTAAGATAACTTCAATTTGATGAAATTGCCCTTCACACTTTATCCCACCTCCTTTACCCCTTTTACTAATCCCTGCATTAACCTCATTTCCTCCCCTTCTTTTCACTTTTCATTACCATCCTACCTTACAGTGCTGCATGGCCTTTGACATCAAACACATAAAAAAAAAATAGTAACTAATTTTTACCCTTTTTGCCACAATACTTTATCATGTATAGTACATTTATTTGTTTTAACCATTAACTTTTTTTCTTTTTTTATCCTACTGTACCATCCAGCTCTAAATCCTTTTGTCTAACTAAAAAAAACAGACAACATTAAAAGCCATAAAAAAATGCAGATTTTAGTTTTCTTGTTTCATTTAATTTATACATGTCATTAAAAAAAAATTAATTTTATTAGGTAAAATACATTGGTCAGTAAACAAGGGATGTATGGAAAAAATAGTTTGGATATGTGCAACATTTAGCATGAGTAGTAATAAAAATAAAGAACAATTAAGCATATATATTTTTAAAGGGGTTGGGAGGCAGAGTCCTTGTATATTTCTCATTAGAAAAAGCAATCTTAGGAATCAGATCATAGTTAAAAATATATATACAAGGGAAGAGATGACTGCATATAAAAAAGTTAATCAACATAATGGTTTCACAGTATGGCATTAACATCACAGGTGCCCATGGTGGTTTACTTTAGTTTGAAAATACACTTTGGTAGAGAGGCAAGTATTCAGATAAATTTATAGATGTAGGTTCATCAGAATACATTTAAGGGGTAAGATTTTGTGAGACTTGTAATTTATAAACATGTTTTTTATATGAAGTGACCTTGATATTGTAGGCAAGGTTTTTTCTCTGTGAATAGGCTTAGTGCAAACATGTTGGTTGCTTTTTCCTTGACTTCACATATAATTGATTAGGTTACCAGGTAAAAGGTGCAAGTTGTGTGCATAAGATTTTCAACAAAGGGTCTGCTATCAAGGTGGATTTGTAATAAATTTCTTGGTGTATGATTGTTGGATCGTGTATGAAGATCAAGGTAGATCTACAATGATGTTCTATATATATGATTTATGGATGAGGTTCACCATAAGTAGACATGTACAAATACATCCAAATGTCCATGCATTATTTATGCAATAAAGTTAGATTCAGCCATAAGTGCATTATATAGTTAAGAGGGTTTTTCTTTTTCTTGTTCTTGTCATTATTAAATTGCAGCTGATATTCCTTCAGGTCGCAGTTGTTCAGTGCTTAAGCTCTAAATTCATTACAGGATATGTGGGACTTAAGGAAAGGAAAGAATTGGCATTTGTAGCGAACTGAAATATATTCGTAATTCTTCATTAACACAAAATCATGGAAATGAAAGTCGGTTCATAATTTAATTACAAGGAGGTATTGCCCAAAGTAATAGGTAAGAAAGATGAATCTGGGGAAAAAAGAAAAAGGAAGTCCTTGGAATTGGTAAAGAAACAGGTTGATAGTTTTATGTTTTAGATGTTGAAAGAGTAATTATAGCAACACGGAGTTACATTCAACAGGTTTATGGTAGCAGCTATATTTTGTCGAGTTTGCTCTTTTGCATAACATTTTGAGCCGACTTCGTTATATATATATATTTTTTTTTACAGTGTTTTGTTTAATTGGTGTATATCTGTATATAGATTTTTACTGAACTAAAGCCAAGAGCATGAAAAATAAAAATTTGATAAAACAGTGTATGATTCGACCAACTATGCTATATAGATTTACCTATATAGTTAAAACACAAACAGATTTTCAGCCTTAATCTAGCCCACTCAGACTAGTCTCAGTTGTTTATTATTGAAGATTTAGTAGTTTTAAAACCAATATAAAAGTACCCTCCTTCCCATCTATTGTCATGTTCTACTTCAAATAATTTTCTCTTTCTCATTCCATGTACTCATTTTCTATCACTTTTTTTCTGCCTTCCCATTATTGGTTTGTAAGACTGATACTGATATTCATTTTATATCTCGCTTGTTAAATGTAGTACCTATATAAAATAAGAGGGAAAAAGGCAGAATAGTAGGTTCATTACAACGTTACTCTGTCGGTACAGTATGAAATATCCATTTGAAACAGCTGCCATGAACATATGCTTTAACACTTGTGTGGGCAGGTGTTCAGCGAATCGTCATTTTAACGCGGAATAAAAAAAAAAAAAAAGCAAGTATGTATATCATATACAAGTACTGTAATCTTTCAAGTAACTCTATGCAAACTGTTACATAGTTGCCATAGTAACAGATAGATCCCTATATGCAAATCAACCAAAAACATTTAGCAACCAAAGCCACTTCCAAGGAACCTGAACACTTAAGATACAAGGGTGTGTCCGCAGCTGACCAATCAGGAAGCAGGTCCTGTAGGCGGGCCCCTGGCAACAACCAATAAGGAAGCAGTGTGTTAGTGGTTTCACCAGCGTTCGTTTCATGGATAATTCACCCCACGTGTATGCGGGTACCTCGTAAGATACATATGTTTGTGATACGAAGATGAGGAGACTTAAGTTATCTTATCGGTCAAGTATAATGAGAAAAGAACGAAAGAAAAATAAGTTTCCTGTGAAAGATTATTTTAATTTGAAAAAAAGTTAAAAACATACGATCCCATTGTCTTGTATTTACGGCTTTACGTGCCCCCCCCTACCCTCCCTCATTCACTCACACGTATCTTAGTTGGTCCGTCAGAAGTGGATGAGGCTGTATGGGACAAAGGATTAGGGATTGCGAATCTAATTTCCTGCACGAAAAGAAGAAACCTAAGTAGGCACGATTATACACGTGTACGTATCCTTACCGGCGCGCTCGCTCACCATACAACAAATCCCCTGCTCAAGGACGTGCACCCCAACAGTTAACCCTTCACTTTTTCGGAAGAGAGAAACGCACTTCCTGTTCATTATTTCTTATATAACGGTACTACATTTACATGTATTATAAAAAGTTGATAATGGGAAAATTATGAGAGAGAAAATGTTATTTAATACAAGTCATGTCTAGCAAATACTCAACGAATACATTTTACATTTACGCAAGCATTCCCTCGCTACTCGGTCTGCAATTGACCGGTCTAGGGAACAGACATGCCTTGCCCCTTTTTATTAATAAGACAAGGACAAGTTACTGCAGTAGACAGAAACCACTCAACGCATAAGAACCTCTCGCCTTATATGGAGTTTGTCGAGGTCATCATCTCTAAGACTTGCTTCTTGCGTCTTGGGGTCTGAATGGATGGATGTGGGAGAAATACTGATAAAGATGGAGAGGGAGGAAAAGATGCATGGTACGGTGAGGAGGAGGGGCATGGAAAATGGTACTTAAGACAAATAGAGAAGGTAAAGTGGCGGAGAAAAGAAACAAAAACACTACATTAAAAAAGCTTAATTGACAACCAACACTCAAAGGGGTGGATGCGAGAATAAAAATGAGTGAACGAGAAGGGAATAAATATTAAGCCAGAAAACAAAACAGAAGTCGAGACAAAATTTAAGGGAGGAGGAGAGAAGAGAATATCCAGATGCCTTTGTGTACAGTATCACATCTAGCTCGAGTACTGATACAGTTGTATCTCGCACTACTCACTGACTAGCCAGTACTGCACTTGAACGAAAAGAACACAACGAATGCAGTTGAAGGTAGTTCCGATGCAGGTCTTAACAAATTTTATGACAGTTGATTGTTTTACTTTGAACTGGGTAGCACTATAAGCTAATAGTAAAAACACCTGACATCGAATCAAAAGATTTATAAGTCAACTGGCAACAATTTCATTTCACTACCTTAAAAATTACCTTGTATGCAAGACTAAACGGAAGACGATTCTCAACAACAAAGTAAACCGAAATGATTCCACATAACATCTCAATATCTGAAATCACTTTTTTCAGTAGCATATGAAATCTCCATCTGCAGACTAAGGTAAAAGTAACACATGGAGAAATAGTGGAGGAGGAAGGGGAAGAAGGAAGAGGAAAAAGTGGGGAGGGAAAATAAGACGATGCAGAAAAAAAGGAGAGATGATCGGGGGATGAAGAAAAAAAGAAAAAGAAAAGAAATGGAGAGGCTGGAGAAAGAAATGAAGAGTGATGAGGGAGAGGGTAGAAGAATCATAGGAGATTGATAAATAAGAGGGATTGAAGAAAAGAGGGGGGGGGGCGAAAAGGAGGGTGATAAGTGATGGAGAAAGCAGAGAATGGAAGGCGTTAGAATAGAATGGAGTGGGGAAACACGAGGAGAAAGTGGTCGAAAAGAATTAGAGGGATAGAGAAACTGCTGGAGAGGGGGTGGGGAAAGCACCAGTGGGGGGAAGGAGGAAGAGAGGGATGAAAAAAAGACGAGACGGACATGGATGGAATAACTGGATAAAGACGAGAAAAGGAATAAAGAGGCCAGTTGTAAAAGGACGGATGGAGGAAAAAAGTGGAAGCGGTGTAGAGAAACATCTAATTCCATGCGCCTGTGTTTATACACGTCTGCGCTGCGGTACTGGTGTGTGTCCTTTCGTATTCAGGGGCTCTCTCCTGTGTATGCACATCTGCGCTTATGCAGATTCGTGCAGGCGTATGTTAGCGTCTATCCAATGTGATACTAAATATCTAGTGTTGATTCCACTGGAATTACGTGAACCGTACTTTCTGTAAATTCACCGATTTTAATAGGAGTCGTTACTCATACACGAACCTCCCACTTCTGATATCATGTCTCCCAAAAGAAACTGGATTATACCAGACAGAATTCGTAAAATAAAAGCATCATCACTAGAAAGGAACATCACAAAGGCGTGGCACATGAACACGAAATAGTAGGGGGCAGGGGGAAATCTTGAAATTGTGAAAGGTCAATGTTCGTTCAAGTGAAATTTCAGGTTTCATATAGTTCTTAGAATAAATTAGCCTTAATTTGATAAGTTTTATGGGTATCACATTTATTTACACTTGTTCATTAAGTCAGCAGCTTTGATAAGCTAAACAAGTCCTATGATTGATCTTTACGTGACGAGCAGTTTCTTTGTTCTATGCCATTACTTATCTAAAGAGCCTGAGCCAATCTTCAGCACTGCCTAAAATGTGCAAAATTGGAAATACGGCCATAAATTTGGTCATTATCAAACATTTAAAGCAATGGAATGAGATCTGAGATACAAAGGACTCTACACCTAGTTGTACAATTACTGAAATACAGAAGGCCGATAAGATAAACGCAAGAACTCGCCACTATTTAAGTTTGTTTTATCCTTATGTCTGCAAGTGAATGGGACCGGGTCAATTTACTCTACTGCACCAGATCAAGCATATTTTATCCGAGAAGAAATCTATAGGGATAATGACATTTAACCAATTCATTCTGATACAGTACTGTAGACATCCGATGAAATCGCCTTCAGTTTATTCCTTGCAGATTGTCAATTTAAGCCTTCATAATTATGACTTGCAATCTAAATCCAGAGTATTGACATACTCAGATTCTGCTTTATATAAAAGGAAAACGAAAGCAATTGTGAAATTAAGTTCTTTATTGGCCAATATCCAGTTGGTCAAAGTAGCATACATCATTGATCCAGAGTGTTTCAGACAAAAAAAACATGTAAGGGATGAGACTAGCACGACTAAACATCGACGACCACGACCACTCGCTACCACCGACGTGTGGCGGCGTGGAGAGCGTTCGGCATTTCCTCCCTCCCGCACCAACACGAAGGTATACGAGGACGCAAGGGCGTGATGCCAGGGCGCGCGGGGCAGTTCCTACCTTTCAAGATTTTAATCTTCTCGTGGTTATATATAATATGTATATATGCAAATAAACTAAGATCTTTCGCCAACATATTACTAAAAAGAGTATTTGAAGCAACAACGCACGAAGACAACGAAGAGGTCCCGCGCCCCCGGCCGCACCACGCCGTCCCTCGCGCCCTCCCTTCCTCACATCCTGCACACAAGGCCGACGCCTTAGGCATCCACGGTCTGCATGTGCTTGAGGAGGTCAATCACGCGGTTGGAGTAGCCGAATTCGTTGTCGTACCAGGAGACCACCTTCACGAAGGTCTTGCTCAGCTGGATGCCGGCCTTAGCGTCGAAGATGGAGGACCGGAGGTCACCCACGAAGTCGGTGGACACCACGTCGTCCTCGGTGTATCCCAGCACGCCCTTGAGGGGTCCCTCGGCGGCGGCCTTCATGGCGGCCTTGATGTCATCGTAGGAGCACTCCTTGCCAAGGCGCACGGTCAGGTCAACAACGGACACGTCGGGGGTGGGCACACGGAAGGCCATGCCGGTCAGCTTTCCGTTCAGCTCGGGGATGACCTTGCCGACGGCCTTGGCAGCGCCGGTGGATGAAGGGATAATGTTCTGGGCGGCGCCACGGCCACCACGCCAGTCCTTGGCGGAGGGGCCGTCCACGGTCTTCTGTGTGGCGGTGACGGCGTGCACGGTGGTCATGAGACCCTCCAGGATCTCGAAGTTCTCGTGCAGGACCTTGGCGACGGGGGCGAGGCAGTTGGTGGTGCAAGAGGCGTTGGACACCACCTTCATGTCCTTGGTGTACTTCTCCATGTTGACGCCGCACACGAACATGGGGGCATCGGCAGAAGGAGCGGAGATGATGACCTTCTTGGCGCCACCCTGGAAGTGGGCGGAGGCCTTCTCGATGGTGGTGAACACACCAGTGGACTCAACGATGTATTCGGCGCCGGCCTTGCTCCATGGAATGTTCTCGGGCTTCATCTCGTTGAAGACGGTGATCTTGTGGCCGTCGACGACGAGGCAGCCGTCCTCGGCCTTGACCTCCCCCTTGTGCTGGCCGTGGGTGCTGTCATACTTGAACATGTACACCATGTAGTCCAGCGCGATGAAGGGGTCATTCACAGCCACCACCTGGGGAAGAGGAGGGAACACTGTAGCGATAGAAGGCGAGATAAGAACTTTTGTTTCAGCCACGTAATCTGGAGTACTAGATTGCGAGATTCTGTACTACGCCGTGACGCCGGGAATGCAGGTAGACATGCACTATTGACAGATTTTACACTGAAGGTCCAAGAAAACTTGGAGTGGCAATAAACTAGTCTTCTTGATCCGTCTACCCTTATCTTCATTTAAAAAATGCTATATTCTGTTAAGGATTTCCATAACGTCATTAATGAAAACCGTAAAATCCCCTACAAACTAAGAAACAAAACGAGGTAAGCAGGCGAGGTGAGATAGGCCTAGTGAATGTCCAATTTGTGACTATGGTCTCGTGCCATTGTGTTTAAAACTGTGGACAGGAAATGTACCCGGCATCAGTTATCTAATCTATTCAATTAGGAGTCAACTGCCACTTTAAAGCAAGTAATTTGCTGAATGGAACAAATTTCTCTCATATTTTAACGAAAGATCAGTCCTGAAACTGAAGAAAAAAATCTCCAATTCTTCAAAGATGCCGGCAGTTTCAGAAGCAACGCTTTGCCTGAGCAAGACGAGTTATCCTGACGCCAGCAACAAACAAAGGAACACGACGTCACTATCACCGCTGTACCATCATTCGAAAGCACCTTGTGACAAAGCGAAGGCATTCTCTCAATTATTACCGAATAGAGTTACTATCTACAAAATAAAGTCAAAATAAAATCAAGATACAATGTCATAAGCGAGTACGTGCTCGCGCGCATGTACACAATCTCCGCCGGCAACCGACATCCACCACGAACCGGTCACGTGATTTCGCTTCTCGACCGACCCCTCTATAGTGATCTGTTGCAACGTTTATCATACCGGCGTTTGCAAAGGAGTCATTCATCATCCAACTGACTGAAACGTTTAAATTGTAAGTCTAAAGCGAGTCGGCGAGCATCAAGACTAAGTCAATTATTTTCTTCTGGGTTCTGTACAATTATGTTTTTAATAAGATTACATGCAAATATAAATTGAACATCAAAATGCAATCAAGCCGCACCCTCGAGGGTACTTAGATGTGAGGAGGGAAGCGGGGGGGATGGCTAGAAAATACGAGCCATTATCCAGATCACGTGACCATCCCCCTCATCCCACCAACACCCTTGCCAATTTCACTTCATAAAGGAGTAGCCAAAATGCGTCCGTCAGTGCCACTTCTCATGCAATTGGCACCATCCTCTAACCTTGTCCTTCGCAAGGCTGCAAGGGGAAGCGAGGGTATGCACGAATGTTTGCAGCCGTGTTGCTAGGCTGTGTCCTCTGCCAATATCGACCCCGTTTTAGACTACCTTACCCTCACACGAAGGTTCGCTTAGTCTATGACGTGTGAAGTCTGGCTGTAATCCAATTTTCCCCCTACTAGCTTTAATATTTCTATGCTAAAAAAAACACCATCTATATATAAAGACAGCATGAATTCTTAGAAAAGGAACTTTAAAACTTCCTTCGTCTAATACGCACTTTACGGGTAAATGTAGGTTGAAACAACTATAAACAACCAATTTGACTAAATTACCTTGTACATGTTATTGCTGCGGATAACCTACCATTCACCACGAAAGGCAAACCGGTATACTTAAAAAAAAAAAAAAAAAAAAAAAAAAAAAGACTACCCCCCCCCCCCCAAGACATCCCATTATATCCTACGGAAAAAGAACAAATTGAAATTGAAATTCTTCCCAAATTCCACTTACAGAACCCTATACTCCTTTCAACCCAAGTAGCAAGGGACTCCACACTCACCTCGGCTCCCTTCTGGAGGGCTGCGCGGAGCACCAGGCGACCGATGCGGCCGAATCCATTGATACCGATCTTCGACATGTTGACGGTTGTGGTGGTAGGACTGTGTGGCGAGGAAACTTCTGTGGAAGGAGAGAAAGAAACGGAAGGTGAGAAAACGGGAAGTGGAGTTGAGATGCGATAGCTGTGGGGAGGAAGGAAGGTGGGGGGGAGAGGAGGAGGAGGAGGCTGGGGCAGGGGGGGGGGCGGTAATTTGCGTAATAGGTAAGGGAAATGTTCTCGTTACAAATTAGGGAATTATGTCTATTTAACTTTACGTAGAGGTAGACCTAATGTTGGGACTTGTTTAGCTAATGCTCTCAATGAATAACTAGTATTTTCCTCGTGGAAAAACGAAGGCAGGAAACAAGATTAAGAAGTGGGAAGGGAGGAGGGATGTTCGAAGGATTCCAGAATTTAAACTACGCGGTCGTCGCCCAAGAACATATCGAATCCTATCTGACACCTTATGATAGTTAATATTAACACAATTTTACCCCCTTTAAACATTTATCTAAAGAAACCCACATTACTTTCCGCAGTAAATGTGATAATGCTATGGAGCTCTTACTACGTCACAAGACCCTGCACTGCGTCACGTATACACAGCCGGCCGGCGCTGGTTACATGCACACGCAGATCATGAACAGGCCTAATGTATACAATATATCTGTACATAGTCGATAGCTGTCAAGGAGATTAAAAGTTCATGGCATACAGACTTAAGAGAACCGATGGATCACCCTCCCCCCCCCTCCCATCCCATCTCCCTTGCCGGCGTTCATTGCATCACAAAAATCAATACAGTGACCTTGTACAGTGTCAATTTAACGCTACTTGTTTTGAGAAAGCATGTTACTACCCCACACTCCAATATGCTTTACCAGACACGCATTATGATTCTGCCACGTCGCACTTCACACAAAAAGTAACCCGTTACCTCTAACCCCCCCCCCTCCCAACCCCCTTTAAGAATCCCACATAGCCGGCGACTTCACTGAAAAAAAATAATCCGCTCAATACTGCATCACGGTGAACTTGGGCTCCCTCTCACGGCTTCAATACAAATTAAAATATCACTTCAAAAACTAAATGCTAAATTATTTCCGATTACTAAAAATCATTTAAAGCTTATTCTTCTCACTGACGGTCCACTCACCACTCTGGTCTTGACTAGACTGACACCGGCGCACCGGCGCGGCGCCATTTTATGCACTAGCCAAGTCACGTGACCTGCGCGGAACCCCTCCACACCCCCTTCATCCCAGCGCATGAACAAGCCACCGCCTAAGTCATTTCCTGCCTCTCTTCGCTTCATCACGAAATCGATATCCACATCCTTCCAAAAATAACAGGCCCAAGAGTCATATTCCATAGTTATACAGAGATGACAACATTCCTCACAGGTGGAATTAAACCCAAAAGGAGAACGGGATATCTGGCACCTCCTGACGGGGAAGGGGAGGCACGAGGTGGGGGTGAGGGGGGTGAGCGGACCGATGTGCCGGCCAAGCTCCTTGAGCGACCTTCAAAACTACGACAGGGCACAAAGGGCAACACCTATCCGAAGCCACGGGGGCGCTCGATGCCAAGTATATTCTGAATGAGAGGTTGTAGTGCCGGGCAGAGAGAGAGAGAGAATGAGAGAGAGAGAGAGAGAGAGAGAGAGAGAGAGAGAGAGAGAGAGAGAGAGAGAGAGAGAGAGAGAGAGAGAGAGAGAGAGAGAGAGAGAGAGAGAGAGTACTAGTATAACAGAGCATGTCTAAATACATCAAAACTATCCTAAACAGAGCACTGCATCCGGCGGAGACAAATTTAAAAATCACGCTCTCCTACCAACATATACATCACCCATTATACATCATATCAAAAATAACTTGTTTCAAAACGATAGTTATCTAAAAAGGTCCCACAGGATAAAGCATGGGACACTCAAGGTCGTCCAAGGTGACACACAAGGGCTTGCAGTCTGCAGTCTCCGTTCAACTTCAGAGCCATGGCAGTGAAATCTGGCTCTCGCCCTCGTAATTCTGTAATCTCTAATCGTGCCCTGGCCTTCAGAAATTACAACAGTCGTAGATACGCTTATTATGCAACTTCATTATGCAAGTTCCCCCCTATAACATCCAAATTCGCGCATATTCAATCTAAAATACCTCAAAGATACAATGAAATCCCGATCTTTCCGTAATGTTTACAGATCAATTATACTCCATACGATAAAATCTGCTTAGTGAAAACTATAGTCGTTGCACTTGAGTTTAGCCTCGTTAGGCCTAGAAGCCAACACCCAACCCGTTCTCGCCTCTCCTCCGACCAGCGTCACCTACATTCTTTCCCCGCTCTGACTCCCCCCCCCCCCCTTCCCCACCCTCTATCCACGCACCACTTACCTGTCTAACCGTGGCACGTTCCTCAGCACGAATTTCCTGTGTAACAACGGTAATAAAGATACTTCATCTTGAGTTTAATCTCAATTCTACCTATAGAAACAGCTCGACGGCCCAATTTTAAGCACAGATGATATTCTTGACCCCTTTGCCCCCTGCACCCCCCCTTACAGTTCTTGGGCTGTTAATAGTGCAGTTCTGAAAATGCTACTTGGCAAGTAGAAAGAACACTTGCCTCTGTTCATTTTATCTAAACAGTATAACTATGGAATCCCAATGTTTATAAGAATCGAAGAGCGGAGATTGTGACTAAAATGGTCACGACTTTTCCCTTTAAACAATCAAACTTTAAAATCTATTCGACTGAGCAACTGACAAGGGATCACAGACACCTTCTTCGACATCAGCTGCGGGCAAATCCTCCCCGTCAGACTCAGCTGCAGGCGACGAAGGCGAAGGTTGCTGTTGCTCTTCCTCCCCCTCCTCCTGCTGCTGCTGCTCCCTCTGTTCCTCCTCGAGTACTTCTGTCGGAGGGGAAGCAGCAGTTGCGGAGGATCCCCCCGACCCTCGACGTCGCGAGGTGATGGCGCCCATGCATGTGGTGACGACCGCAGTGGGCCAAAGTATCGACGGACAGTGTAGCGACTGACCGACTTTTCCAAGTTAAAAGAAACACGACGTCCTCTTCAACAACGTTCCATCTTCAAACATTAATCAAACGACCTCTAAGAAATACTATATAAAATAGAATATTTGCCTTCCGTTGCTATACGAGTGACACGATGCGAGTGTCGCGCGCACAACTATTTGCCTACCTTCCGCGCACACTTGCTCGATACAAGACCAACACGTGGAATAAAAGCTTGCTTTTGTGTGTGTTCCTCCAGGCGCCGTTGTTATCGACCGGTCATTGACCAGAAAATACCGATTCCCGCACACACACAAAAAAAAATATTTACAACCGCAAATCCTTAAACGCAAACGATGAATGATTATTAAAAAAAAAAAAAATCCTATCGCACTATTAGCCTCACTGAAACTTTCCATGACAAGCGGGGACTTACCGAGCACTACACTTCAAGACGACTGGAGGAGGAGCGACTGAACGGACCGCAAGATCGAGCCCCCTTCAAGCAAGCGGTAGGAGGCAATCGACCGCAAACTCGCTGTCTTAGCAAACAAGTCAGTTATACTCCCGGGCCTCGTTCTACGCTCTTGGGAAACGCGTTAATAACTACCAGTTCCCCTTGATTCCCCCTCGGCTTGTTTAGCGTCTCGCTCACGATTCCAGGAATTCCCGACAAATGACTAAAGGCGGCCACGTCGCTACACGAGTAGTAGTTTGCATTATTTAGCCACGGTCTGGCATAGCTTTGTTATCCCTAATCATTCATTTGCTCATCATCTACCAATTCCTCTTTCCTCGCCCTTCTCTTCCACTCCTATATCATCCTCATCCTCCTATTTCTCTTCCCCATCACTGCTCCTACTACACTTCTTTCAACTCTCCTACACCCTTCTCCTATTCCCATTCCACCCCTCCTCCTTCCTCCTCCACTCCCACATCCTCCTATTCCTCTACAGTTTCCTTCTCGTCCTTCTCCCTGCAACCGCATCTTGTCCTCCTCCTCTTGCCTCTCTCCTCCGCCTCCACTGCCATGGAATTGGGATTTCGCCATTGGTGTCATCACCATGGCTACCGGGAACTGTGCTCACGCTGTCCTCGTTCGCTAAGAGAAAAAAATCTCATGTGGGCTCTGCATGTCACATAACCTTCATAAATACATGCACGCCCGTACACACATATGTATGCGCGCACACACACACACACACACACACACACACACACACACACACACACACATACGCACGCATGCACGCACACACAGACAAACATACACAGACTTGGGCACAGACACATGTACTTGTACATATACAGATACGCAATCATTTACGAACGCACTGACAAATGCATGTGCACACACATGCACATACTCCTATACACGCACATACACAATATATATATATGTATATATATATATATATATATATATATATATATATATATATATATATATATATGTGTGTGTGTGTGTGTGTGTGTGTGTGTGTGTGTGTGTGTGTGTGTGTGTGTGTGTGTGTGTGTGTGTGTAACGCATAGGTATATATATATATACCTATATTATATATATATATATATATATATATATATATATATATATATATATTACAAATCTATATATATATATATATATATATATATATATATATATATATATATATATATATATATATATGTATGTATGTATACCAAATAAATCAGTAAACAAATCAGTATCAATCACCGGAAAACAAGCTTTGCCTATAATCTCCTCCAGCAAACTATCGTCAAATGTGCTTGCGTGTGCGCGTGTTGTCCTGCACGCGCGCGCGGGCATTCGCGTGTGCGTGCGCCACGGATTCTGCGCCGGATGAGTCAGCGCAATTGCGTCAGCGCCTCCCGCAGCCCTCGGGCGCGATGACGACACCGCCGGCGTCCGTCATCGGCGCTGCGCAGGTCGGCACGTCTGCATCGCGGCCGGGGGAAAGCGGGGGGGGGGGGGGTATTGCCGAGGGGGGAAATTAACGGCAGAGATGGAATGCAGCAACAGGGCGATTATGACAGCTATGGGGAAAAAAAAATTACAACGGTATCATAAATAATACCACTAACATTGTCATAATAAATAATAACAATAACATTTTCACAATAACAATAACAACATTATCATAATAA
>NC_051390.1:51736309-51738809 GCF_015228065.2 Penaeus monodon | reverse complement strand
TGTCCACACATCACACTATTCAAAAGTCTACATATCCACACAACCAAATATGACTATATCCAAGTGTCCATGTATCCACATATGTTACTATTTCTGTATCCAACATATAAACATACTCACATATGCCAGTCTTTATGTATCCAAATGCCCATGTATCCCAGCGTCTACGTATCAAAGTGCCCAAGTGTCAACATATAGCCGTCCAATTGTCCATGTATCTTAGTGTCTCCGTATGCAAGTGTCCACATATCCCAGCCTTTATGTATCCCAGTGACTATGTATCCAAATGTCCAAATATCCTAGTTTCTATGTAACCAAACGTCCATGTATCCCATTACCTACGTATCCAAACGCCCATGTATCAGAGCGCCTAGGTATCCAAACACCCATGCATCCAAGCGTCCACACATCCACATACCCATACATCCCAGTCAACGCATCCACACACACTCACGTATCCCAGTCTCTACGTATGCATATACCCCCATACCCTAGTCTCCACGTATCCAAATATCCAAGTATCCGACGCAAAGCGGACACTTCCTGGCCACATCCCCAAGCGCATCGACCCCCCGAGAGGTGGTTATAAGGGAAGTGAGATAGAGGGATGGAGGACGAGATAGAGGGGGGAGGGGGAAGAGAGGCAGAGGGGGAAGAGAGGCAGAGGGGGAGAGGGGGAAGAGAGGCAGAGGGGCAGAGGGGGAAGAGAGGCAGAGGGGGAAGAGAGGCAGAGGGGGAGAGGGGGACGAGAGGCAGAGGGGGAAGAGAGGCAGAGGGGCAGAGGGGGAAGAGAGGCAGAGGGGGAGAGAGGGAAGAGAGGCAGAGGGGGAGGGGGAAGAGAGGACAAGATAGAGGGGGTAGGGAGGCATATATATATATATATATATATATATATATATATATATATATATATATATATATATATATATAAAGAGAGAGAGAGATGGAGGGAGGGAGAAGGAAACGGAGAAGAGAGAGAGGGGGAGAGGAGGCAGAAGTAAAAAGATAACGGAGAGAGACACTGAGAGAACACTGATAAAAGATATAGATAGATAGACAGAGTGCGTGTGTGTATGTGTATGTATGTAAATGTGTGTGTGTGTGTGTGTGTGTGTGTGTGTGTGTGTGTGTGTGTGTGTGTGTGTGTGTGTGTGTGTGCGTGTGTGTGTGTGCGTGTCCATGTGTGTGTGTACGTATGTTTGTTCAGGGAAGGAAAGAGGGAAAAGGAAATAAGGAGAGATAATAAATAAAAGGAAGCGAGACAGGAGGAAGAGGGGGAGGGAACATTACGACAAACAAACAGACACAGAAGCAGATATTTACAACAACTAATCAGAAAGGCGAAGCAAAGGCAGATAAACGAAGAGAGTCACTAAAAAGTAAGCAAAAAAGAAAAGAAAAAAATGAAAAAAGAAAAGAAAATATGAACAGGAAACTGAGACGAGCGAAAAACCTATCAGGTGTTCGGAAACTGCTGTCAGTCACGATCTAGTCTCGCAAATACTATTCATAACATTGATGACTATAAAACAATGATAACAATGACAGCAATAATAATAACAGTAAAACTAATAACAATAAAATAATAACAGCAACAAGAACAACAATGATGATGATAATAGCAATAATAACAATAACAAAAGTAACAACAACAATAATAATAGTAGTAGTAATAGTAATAGTAGTAGTAATAATCGTCATTACTGTTATCATCATTAATTAATGATAATACTAACAACAACAACAAGAGTGACATACGAAACACTAACAACAAAAACATTAACAATTAAAATAAATATTAACCAAATTAGAAAGGAAAAATTGCCAGGTATTCATAAATCACAAGCAAATACCCTTTCATGATTTTTATTAAAGCTGGGGGCGTTAAAGCTGAACGGTTTGTAGAAGCATATTCATGCAAAGGTTAAAACTATAGGGGAAGTTATTCTAATAATGATTATATTGTTCGTATGCTTAAATCTTTTGCGAGATTTCAAAATTTCCTTAAATTAATGTCTTCCTTTCTTTCTTTTTTGGCGTAAATTCAAGTATTTTAGATTTTTTAGGGACCTCTCTTCATTTTATTCATGTACTTTTTATATTTCTTACCGGTATCTTTATCAGTTATTTCAGTATTATTGTCATATTTGTTCTGGCATTTAGTAAAGACGAGAAAGAGACAAAGAAAGGGTAAGGTAAAGACAGGAAGGAAGATGGAAGAGAGGGAAGGTAAGAGAATGAAGGAGCTGGGAAGAGAGCAAACGAATCAGAGAGAGATAAAGAGGGAGAGAGAGAAGGAAGGAAGGAATGTGAGAGAGAGGGAAAGAAGGGGAAGTGAGAGAAAAAAAGGAAGGAGTGAGATCAATGAAAAAGGAATGCATGAGAAAAGGAGTGAGGGAAGGGAGAGAAGAAAGAAGTGAGAAGGTGAAGGAAGGAATAGGACAGAAGGAAAAGAAGAGAGAGGAAAAGGTGAAGTGAGGGAAGGAGTGAGAGAGAGGAC
>NC_051390.1:51706309-51731309 GCF_015228065.2 Penaeus monodon | reverse complement strand
ATGTTGTACATATTGTACATGTATGTATATATATACATACATGTACATGTATATACATATATATACATGTATAAGTATATATACACATATATATGCATGCATACTTACACAAACATTAATTAATTTATTTATGGATTCTTATACAAAATATTTTACCCAATGATATCTAGTGATTCTGATAGCCTTAACGGTAGTCTCATCATATAGTATACATTAAAAAAACTTTTTTATATATGACATCATATTTAGTAAAAAAAAAAAGAAAGAAAGAAAGAAAAATAATAATAATTAATAATAATAATAATAATTAATAATAATAATAAACAATAATAATAATAATAATAATAAAATATAAATAAATAAATAGTCAAATAATAAAATAAAAGTCAAACCTTGTAATATTTGTATTTTGGCATTGCTTCATTCTGGCATTTGGTAATTTCCTGTATTTCTGAAGTCGGTTATTTGCAGTCAAAAGAGCATTATGACATGGAGGGTGTATGGTGGGCCAATTTTTAAACTTTGTAAAAAGTGAGCGAGATCTAATTTGTTTCAGCTGCGGAATATTCTTCACGTGTTTCTGGAAAAATGCAAGCTGTGGTTTGTGGGATTTAAGTCATATATGGAAAGAGGGTAATTTTATACTCTCCAACTTGGGGGTGGGGGGGGGGGTATGAAATTGTTATGTTATTTGGATTAAATACGGGAGCATGGGAGGCATCATCGAGGACAGTAAGTAAGACAGATAGTGAAGCTTTATTTGGGGATTTAATGAAAAAACATTGAAATATCAAGGCTATCTTTCAAAACTTCAATAATTGTAAAGTTGCTTGGTTTCTGTATATATATAAAATTGTAATTTTTTAGATAGATATTCTAGGGAAATCATATTGAAGTGAAGAATCTTATTACATCTATTATTTGTATTTTTATGTATTCTTTTAAAAGATTTGTATTTAAGACATTTCAGAAGAACTTTATTTTCTCAATAATAGAACATCAAATTAGGAAAAAAAAAATCCCAACTTAAAAGAAATACTCCACACTGTTTTAAAGTTTGGTGATATTCATAATTATTTCAGTTGATGTATGAAAGCTTGTTACACATCTCGGCTATGCTATAGACAATGGTACTCGGGGGAAGCTAGGGTTGGACACCTGCTAGGAAAGGTGTCATGATTTTCTAAACATCTGTGACTGTCATTCGTATGTTAGGTGTAAACCTATCTGCTGTCAGATGATCTAGGCCCAGTAAGGAGTCTGATTAATTGGTGCATTTTGAAAGTAAAAATTACATTATATTTACCCCTTCTTGTTGAATGCCCAAGGTTAAATTTACATGCTACAAAGCAATTACTTCTGAGAACTTTCTCATTGATTATAAGATATAGAATTGTTGATTTTATTGGTTCATTTGGTGTTGCTATGTTTTCAGCTGTATACATATATGCATATATTTTTTAGAGAAAACTTGATTATCAGGAGACATCTTTGAATCTATTTTTATTTTAGATTTATCTAATGTTATCAAGTTCATTTTTTCTGATGCTTTCTTTTGAACACAGCTAAATAAAGAGTTAAGTTCTGAATATATATTGCTAGTAGGGAGGCTGGTACACTATTAATCAGGTGTAGAAAGTCTGTATTAAAATAATGCTGTTTTCCTGCATTTCTGTTAGACTAGAATGTTAGTTATCTGTGATTTATAGCCCATACTTCATTTGTCTGTAAGGAGTTTTGCTTAATTTTCTCATATTTTTCATGGTATTTTACATATTAATCATCTGGTTTGTGTTTGATTATGTAAGGTCTATTTATACTCCCTATGAATATCTGTTTATATCTGGTTTCATATTGTAGATTGATTTATATGTTGAAGGAAACCTTGAGAAATTTTGAAAATGTTTTTAGTTTTTAAGAGCCGTATGTAATCCTTTTTGGATCTTTGAAATTAGTAGCTGTGCTTGGTGAATTCTATTTTACAAATTACCAGTGTTCTCACCTATAAAAAAATAAAAAAAAGTTCTATTAGGAATTTAGGTATTCATTTTACACAGAATACAGAGATAACATCAAACCTGTTTATGATGATGTTGCTTGTTGTACAAATAGCTTCCAAGTGTCTCTGATAATGTATTTGAGGGATAGTGAGAGTCTCTTATCCATTCCTTGATAGAATCAGGCATTGGGTTCAGGAAGATTAGATAGTGTATTGCTTTTGTATTATAAAGATAGTGGCTCAAGATCACTGCATTTCTTTATCAAAATATAGAATTAACTCCCTGATGCTGAGAGGACATAATGTGTGTTCCATGTCCTGTATGATTTTTAGTTCAGTAATGCCTAGGCACCAAAGCAGTCAGTTTCTAGTTGTATTTGATATTGCCTTTTTACACCTTTCTTTGATTTACAACAGTCTTTTATTTTATTTTTTATTGTTTTTAATATTGTTTATAATATAAGTCATAATCTCAATGAGAATAATGATAATACTGATCCTAATATTAGGAGGGGGACAAAGAATGAGAAAATCAAGCAAGGTCATTTAGGCCTTCTAATTGAATCCTTTATGACTAAGGGCTTGTGGAACCATCTAATTG
Source organism: Penaeus monodon (assembly GCF_015228065.2). Classification (NCBI taxonomy): domain Eukaryota; kingdom Metazoa; phylum Arthropoda; class Malacostraca; order Decapoda; family Penaeidae; genus Penaeus; species Penaeus monodon. The sequence continues at coordinate 51,728,709 of NC_051390.1, read as the reverse complement.
CTTGTGGCAGTACGAGTGTCAGGACAGCTATGATGCACAAAATTGAACTATATTGGGCAAACAGGAGCTAAGAAGCAAAATGTTAATGACCTGCATACTTCATTTCAGATTTTAGTATTTATTTGCTTTAATTTAATTACCTCTTGTTTTTCACTGTCTGTATTTTGGTATCTCCAGGATGTAATGGCAGGTGCCATTATGTCTTATGTTTCTTATTTATTTCTGACTTATTTATATAAGGGATATGTACACAAATAGTATATAATGGGATATATGACCTTTTACATAATAGGTAGTAAATGAAATGTATGATTATAACTGCAGTAATTATGAGTGATCACATGACATGTATGTAAGAATTAGATACCACATAGATTTGTTTTTCTCTCCTTGCAGGATGGGCGCGACCTGCTTCGTGCAGCCCCTGGATCTGGTCAAGAACAGAATGCAGGTCGCGACAAGCAAAGAGCACAAGACCAGCTACCATGTTATACGACATGTCATAAAGAGCGAGGGCTTCACAGCGCTTTACTCTGGTCTCTCGGCTGGCCTTCTGCGCCAAGCCACCTACACTACCACACGCCTTGGCATCTACACATGGCTCTTTGAGAAAGCTTCAGGGTTAGTGGTTTCTTTTCTCTCTTTTATTCTTCCTTCAAAGGATTTTAGATTCTATTATTTATTTACCTGTGTATGTATTGTATATATTTATAGATCGATATACTATATTATGTTATAGATAGATAAGGTGGAGTAATGGAAATGTAGATGGTCTAAGAATGAGAAAACAAGATTATAGTCTAACTTAGAAGCCCAAGTAACAGGCAAATTTACAATTTTTTCTTAGATAATGAGTAGTGTGTAAGTAAATTCATCCAAGAAATATATCTATTGTATGTGAACATCATTATGTATTATAAAGAGTATGAGGAGTTACAAAAGAAGTTTTAAGAGAAGATTATAGCTTTACCATGACTAGTTGGATTTAGTTTCTTCTGATCACTTCATGATGACTTGCTTTACTCTTTGTTATATATTTTTTATTGTATCAGCCATCTTAGTGTTCCTTCTATTTCTTTTTTTCAAACCACATTTCAACAGCTAGCCATTCTCATTGATAGTTATTCCTAAAATCTAGGCAGAAACAAACATTCATTCATATCACAACCATAGTAAAAAAAACAGCAAAATCCACATTTTGTCAGACAAAAATCTGAGATTTGATATTTAATCCAGGGTGTATCTAATACCATTTTTTTCTTAGTAGGAATTTGTATTTAAGTCTTTTCCATTTAATCTTTTGCCCTCTTTCCAGACCCAGTGGTGAACCTCCAAACTTCTTAGTGAAGGCAGTCTTAGGCATGACAGCAGGTGTAGCTGGGGCCTTTGTTGGCACTCCTGCTGAGGTATTTGAGTTGTTCTCTCCCTTTATTTTTCCCAAATTTGCATTAATTGTCTCATTTATGTGTAAGTTATAGTCTACTACTTTATTAAATTCTTGTAAATTTCATAAGAAAAAAAAAATCCAAGGAGCTCTTTATATGTAAAGTTGATGTAACAGTTTCTGTGTTAGTATTCTTTAAAAAAGGAAAGGAAGGGGCAAGGAAGAAGTACTTTTGGAGGATTTGGTGTATATCTCTTTAGCTTTCTGTTGCTCACTCTGCTTGACTTGCACTTGGGTTCCAGTTCATAGATTATAGTCAAGTTTTTTTTTGGCCTGAGACTGGGTGTCAAAATTATTTTTTATTCTTTTGGGGGTTTCAATTGTGTTCTTCTAGCTGCATTACAGTTGTGACTGCACTGTTCTTCCTTATGCAGATATATGGCCTTCTAAAGTAGGCTCCTCTATTACCTTGCTTTTTTTGGTAAATATAGCCACTTGGAACAAGGATGCTTGGAAAAGGACAGAAATGTCCAAACTGACAACTCAAGTGTAGTGAGCCTGTACCTTGGACAACTCAGTGGTTTAGGCTGCCTGGGTACAATGATTAGAATGCTAATCTTTCTTAATATTATAGATTAGATTATAAGTCATATGATGTTAAACATTGAATATTAGATTGTGTATAATATAAAGTCCAATGGCCATGCATTTAGACTGTAAGTGTAATGCAAATCTTGTGAGAATAAGTGTGAAGGAGATATTTCCTCTATTTGATTTGCCATTTTGTGTAGCCAGAAATGCAATGGGTGGTGGGTTTGGGATGTGAAGGTTGTAAATGTATTATACCCAGTTTTGAACTCTTATACAGATGTTGGGTTACCTGTGCAATTGTAAATCCCCACATAGGCACACATTTGCATGCACAGACATTTACACACAAATCTAGTCATGTGTACATTCACAAGTATATATCTGCAGACACTTTTACATAATCTACTCATTTGAACATACACAAGTACACACATAAACACACACTATTACAAGTGTCAGAAACAAGCAATAACTGCATTTATGTATGACTCAAAATCAGAATTTAGCTACTTTGTATAGGGGATTTTTTTCTTTTATTATATATATATATATATATATATATATATATATATATATATATATATATATATATATATATATATATATATATATGTAACTGGGGATCAATCTGCTTACCTTCACTCAACAAACAGTAATTGAAAGAGAAATTAATTTAGTTTCATTGGGAATTAGATAATAAACTATTATAAGCCAGTGGTAAAATTTCAACATCTATCCAGCTTTTATGAAGAACAAAATCAGAATCATTCAATTATATTAAGGTTAGATGAATTAAAATACCAAGCAGGAGTGTTGTTATGAGGTAGAAAATAGGGAATATGCAATTGTGGCTGATTGGTTAATAATGAAATATAATATTTGCTCATGTTAGTAACCCTTAACTTTCTTGTATGATCCAAGGTTTTGAGAACAATTGTGAATGACAGTTGACATTCAGATATTCAGGTATGACACAACCCCCCCCCCTCCCCCCCAAAAAAAAGAGTGAGTGAGTTGAGTGAGTAGTGAGTGAGGTGAGTGAATGTGAGTGAGTGAGTGAGTGAGTGAGGAGTGAGTGAGTGAGATGAGTAGAGAGAATGAGAAGAGGAGAGAGAGAAGAGAGATGAGAGAGAGAGAGAGAGAGAGAGAGAGAGAGAGAGAGAGAGAGGAGAGAGTGTGAGTGAGTGTGAGAGTGGTGAGTGAGAGAGTGTGTGTGTGTGTGGTGAGAGTGTGTGTGTGTGTGAGAGTGTGTGTGGGTGTGTGTGTGTGTGAGAGTGTGTGTGTGTGTGAGAGTGTGTGTGTGTTGTGTGAGAGTGTGTGTTGTGTGTGTGTGTGTGTGTGTGTGGAGAGTGTGTGTGTGTGTGTGTGAGAGTGTGTGTGTGTGTGTGAGAGTGTGTGTGTGTGAGAGTGAGAGTGTGTGTGTGAGAGTGAGAGTGTGTGTGTGTGAGAGTGAGAGTGAGAGTGAGAGTGTGTGTGTGAGTTTGGCTGTAACTCATAATTAAGCCAGCATTAGGTGTATACCACTGTGGCACATGGGATACCAGCAATTCTCCACAGAAGTCACCGAGGAAAGGCTTGCCTGGGCAGTTTAATAATACGGTTTGTGAGGCTTGCCGCACTCATCTCTGGGGACTGAATTGCAGGGCCCGCACTAACATTTTAATAATACGGCCATATGTCAAATTGACTCCCTTTTTGGGGGGTCTCAAACCATTGATAAAGAGTTATCCTGCACTTTCTTCATTGGTCTTCTGGTGAATGTAACAAAAATAATTTGATATTATCATGTAGTAACTAGGGTCTATTATTTCACTGTTATTCTCATCTGCTTGCAAATTTGTTAATTTTTGAAGGCCCATTTTTGTTTTCTAATTCTGTAAGTCCACATTTTTTTTAGATTTTGTCACTTTCTGAAGCGTAAATTTCTCTACGCTTTATTATATGATTCTCATAATTGCATTTATATTTTAACAGAATAAATCAGATTTTTTCCGTGGGTAATTGTAGGGTTTGGTCAGAGATAAGTGGTACTCCACTTCAGTGAATTAATATTTAAGAAAATAATTGATTAAAGCTTACATATAGTAATAGATCAATTTAATAGCCTTAAATTGTGGTTTGTTAGCTCTTACCTAATCCCTCTCTCACAACCTTGCAACTGCCTTCTAGGTGTCCCTCATTCGCATGACCTCAGACGGCAGACTACCCCTGGCTGAGAGGCGCAACTACAAGAATGTGTTTGATGCACTGCTGAGAATGGCGCGGGAGGAAGGCGTGTTCACCCTATGGAGAGGAGCTATTCCTACCATGGGCAGGGCCATGGTTGTGAATGCAGCTCAGCTAGCATCATACTCACAGGCAAAGCAGGCACTTTTGGGGACAGGTGTGTGAGGATGACAGGGTGGAGCACATTTATTCATATGTACATGAAGCAAAAGGTACACACACAGACATGCACAATCAGTCACATGCTAACACTGACAGATATACAATACCAATACTTACATGAAATTAGAATACTTAGCCATTTCATATCATGAAGCAATGCAGTTGAAGATAGTCAGTATTGCACAGAGCAAATTCTGTTAGTAGTTTAGCAATGTGTAAGTAGAATATTTATTTTGTTAATAAAAGAAAACTAATTATTATAAAAAGAAGAATGATGGCTGGATAAGTATTTAAAAAGTGGATGACAAGTTCTCATACTAAAGACGTTGGCCCTTTTTTGATAGGTTACTTCCGAGAGAACATCTTCCTCCACTTCTGTGCCTCCATGATCTCTGGTCTCGTCACAACAGCTGCCTCCATGCCTGTCGACATTGCCAAGACTAGGTGAGCTGGGAGTGGGAATGGGAATGAGGAAGAGACGGAACTGTGGAGGAGGATTAAATGTGTTGTTTATGATATAGTTACCGATTGTTCATGTGAAATTGTTACATTAGCATACCATAGAATCAGAACATTCAACAACTGTATTAAAACCCTTTTTATCCAGGCTCTTGTAATGCTGGATTTCTCTATTTCACTGTATATTTATGGTAACCATGGGGAAAAAAGTGTTTTACAGTCAGTTTATAAATCTTATTGGGAAATGCATATTTAAAAACAAACAAAAGGTACAAAAAAAGACGACTGTGAAATGGAGGGCAAAAATCCAACATTGTTTTTCCTAGTTCCAGTAACCGGAGATGAATGAACGTACTGTCTATATTTTCAAGTGATGAGCTGCTAGTGACCTTAGCCTCTGATAGGGCATTTAATATTAAACAATCAATCATTCCCAAATAACTTTTGTTCTGCCTCTTCCTTCCACAGAATCCAGAACATGAAAATAATTGATGGCAAGCCAGAATACAAGGGTGCTTTGGATGTTCTGGGCAAGGTGATCCGCAACGAGGGCTTCTTTTCACTCTGGAAAGGTTTCACACCATACTATATGCGTTTAGGACCCCACACCGTCCTCACTTTCATCTTCCTCGAGCAGATGAATCTTATCTACAAGAAGCATGTATTAGGGGATTCCTCAGCCAAGGGAGGAGGCCTTTAAGGGAGCCCACTGGTGGTGTAGTTGCAGTGTAGTGGATTGTATTCATGTAATTTTTTTTTTTTTTTTTTTCTCTATCATTAACCTTTTTTTCTAAAAATTTGTGGGTGAGATGACAATTTGTTTTTATTTATTTATTTACTTTTTTAATGAAAAATCTGCAATCTACTCCATTTGTGTGTGTAGGTATTTATAAGGGGCCATTATTTATTGCCCTCCCCACTCCTTAAGAGGAGAAGAGAAAAAGTAAAATGCCTTTTAAAGCTTGTAGGAAAAGTAGGAAAATTCTTTGTTCAGAAAAATTCAACATTTTTCACCTATTTCAGTAGATATCACGAACCTAACATTGTGTGTTGCATAAGCATAGGAAGCAACACAACCTGGGCTGTGTCCTATGTTGCCAGTATCTAACAAGAGTATTTTTATGAGTTTTGTTTGGATGCTGTATGGGGTTGACTAAGAGTCGAGAGTTGAGAGAGAGAACTCATCTGACTTTCTTTCCAACACACAGAATGTCTAGATAAGTTTGTCAAATTTGCAGAGGATAAGATAGGAAGTGGGTCAGAACAGGAGGATGCACTTGATGGGAATGTGAGCTCTTTTAACTTCTACCAGTTGAGAATCCTTTATATGTTCTGGGTTCTGACATGGGAGAGGACTAGTGCTCATTATCCCTAATAGTTCTATGGAATGATGCAATAAAAAACAATACTTAATTTTAGGAGTAGATGAAGTGCAAGATAGATAATGTAGATGTGATGTGGTCTGGTGTAATATAAAAAAGTACTGAATTCTGAATAGTTAATGTAAATGTTTAAATCTAGAGAAAATTTATAGTGAGTTTATATTGGCCACTTCCTAGCCATGATGTAACAGGAAGAAAAATGAGTGTTGGAACTTTGGTAATTTGTAGTGAATTTGATAACTTGTGGAAGAATGGTGACACAGATATTAAGTATATATATAATTGTTATCAATACTTTTTTCCAGTATTTCTTGTTATTTTGGAGCTAGTAGAGGCATGTGGTCTTGTATGTATGCTTGAAAAAGAAAATAATTTTCACCTAAAATATTGGGAAAGAAAGTGGTTGATCTGACTTGAAATAGGAGTGTCTAGAGATGGGATTGATTGAAGCTGTGATGTGCAAAAGAGGTCTGGAGATCCTCACATAAAAAAAAAGAACCATAGGACGTTCCCATGAGGCCCAGGATTCTAACTTTATTGTAGCTGTTGTCATATTCTCCTGAGATGTACCTGGTGATAATCTTTAAAAGGTTTATCATTATTCCTTATGCTAAATCCCCTTTTGTGTCATCATCAGTTGTACCATTATTGTTATTTTGTATACTGTTATCTATTAAGCTATTCAGCTGTTTGACTTGGTTATAAATCCAAGTCCAAGGGGAATTTCTCTCTAAAACTCTCAGAGAATATTGTTTCATAGCTATGATGCTGTTGATATTTTTTTGTTTTGTTTATAAATGAACTACTTGTCTTCCTTATCAGTCTCTGAAATTAAAGGAAGCTGCCACATGTGAAGTAATGATTAAATAGCAGTTGTTAACCACAGGACAGGACAGTGGTTTTTGAAAGCACTGGGACAACCTGAACCTGAACATGGACGCTGTGGCATTATATTTTTGTAATGGTGCAACGCTTAATGGGACTTAAAAAACATCTTTTAATGTGTAAAACGTACTGGGGAAGGACATCATCATGTGCCATTCATGGTAACATCCACCGCACATTAGGACCAATGAGAGTGCTTACTTCTCGTCACTTTTTGTATCTTTGAAAAAGTACATATCAAAATTTTTTTGGGAGGGTACTATGTGGCTGTTTTTGTACACTCCATTTTCATGCTGACTTTGGAAAAAAAAAAAAAATATATATATATGTCTACATATTAATTGATAAGTTTCAGTTTTGCATCCAAAAAATTCATGTATGTTGGAATTTAGCTATGATACCTCATAATTGCATTTATGTTCATCAAGCACAAAGAAAAAAAAGTAATCTAGTGTTATTAGTTTTTAAAAAGTTTGTGTGTGTGATGGCAGCCACTGGTACTGGTTTAGTTGTTTGTTTCATTATCTCGATCAATATGTTGACAGCTTAAACGTTCTTATTGGTCCTTGTACAGATGCACTCCAAAATACTTATTTTTCTCACAGTTATTTTTACTTTTATTTCTTAATTGTACAGAAACTTAAAATAATTTAAAAGTCAATGACTTGACTGTAAATAAAGACAGTAAAAAAAGAAAAAAAAGAATAGTTATAAATGTTGATATTAACAAAATAAAACTTGAGAATACTTGTATTATGATTTAACCTTTTTAGATGCATACCCCTCCCAAATCCCTTGCCCGTTATTGTCGTGGTGGAGCTTTGGAGGCGAGGACTGGGACCCAACACTGGGGTTCTCCCCTGCCATGGACCTCAGCCCTCGACTCCACTAATTTTGCATGGTCTTTTTCCCCCCCCCTCCTGCTTTTTCGTTTTCGTCCCTTCCCAACCCCTTCTACTATCCACTTCCTAAGGTGTGAGAACCATGCTGAACGGCCTGAGGGAGCCATGACCAAGGTATTTACGTTTTAGTTAACTAGCCCTTGCCCCTCAAGAGGACCCTGAGGGGTGGACTGTTTTTCTTCCCAACATACTCCAGGGCCAATAATGAGGACATTATACCCTTATTAGGGACAATGAGGCTTTCCCCTTTATCAAATAGCCCTACCAATTCAAACTCTCCCGATTCCCCGACCCCAGGCTCTCCTTTGACCACGGCTCCGAACACTACTGCAACTACTACCCCCTCCTCAATGCCTATTAGTACATTATCCACCCAAGTCAACACTCAATCTCCAGGAGACATTTCTACTCTCCCAACATGCACAACTTCATTACCTCTACCTCCACAATCTTTATCAACTACCCATTACTCCCTTATTACTACTTTACAGCCTTAGTGTCCATCTCTCCATAATACTACTTTCCTCAACACTACTCCTTCCACACGCCCCCGTCCATCTACTACCCCCATCTCTATAAATATCTCATACTCTATTTGGCCCAGTCAAATGGGACCGATTTTTCGTGATCCCTCCCACAGCTCCCTACTCTTGACAACACTCTTCTCTTCCAGCAATGCCTCCAAAAACAAGTAGGTGAAGTATCTTTCCGTTGCCGACCCGATCGTTCCCGTCTCGTCACAGTAACATCTGAAAACCAAGCTATAGCATTATCTACTCTAACAGATCTCTCTGGTAACCCCATTCTTGCAGAACCTCACCCAACCCTCAATACTTGCACCGGAACTTTCTCTATCTCCCCAGCAAACTGCCCTATCTATAACAAAAATTGGTCAGATTGTAGAGGAGACTTAATCGCCTGCCTCACGGACTATGATATCAGTACAGTGCTACTTCATTCCTCCCAGAGGTCATCGTAAGAACCCCACTAACATTGCCAAAATTACTTTCTGTAAACATGACCTTCACATTAATGTTTACATTGGTGGAGAATCCCTCCCTGTCCGACCATATCAACCTCCTCGTCAGTGCTAACATTGTTGGCGTTTAGGACATCCTGCCCAACATTGCCGTTTCACAGCCAAATACCCTCTATGTGCCCAACCTGGTCATATTCGATCAAACTGCTCTGCACAGTCACGTACATTTGCCAACTATGGCGGCCCCCATAATGTATTTTATTGGGGCTGCCCTACCTACAAATTTGAGTCTGAGGTGGCAACTCTCAAATTCAGACTTGGACTCGCTCTACGTGAAGCCAGACAGGAAATACGCCCACGAGGTTTATCTCTTACTACCTACTCCAGTAATGTCACTCGCTCTGCTCCTCCCTCTCCCTCCCATGACGTTCCTACGCCCTTCCCCTATCCCTTCTACATCTTACTTCCCCACTTCTACCTCCTACCTTCCCCAGTCAAATTATTTTACCATTCTAAATCCAGACACTCCAATCTCTACTGCAGCCCCAACACCATCTCCTCTCCCTCCCCGCAACAGACAGACTAAACGTTCCACCCCTTCTCCTACCACACACTCTTCTCTCCCCAACCTCATAAGAAAACCTGTCTCACAAAACTCCCCAATCAACTCCTTTACAAAAACTTGGAAGATATTCAAAATTATCTACTCGAGTCCCAAACTGACACCGAAACCCCTCATCCACCTTCAAATTCCACAACTCCCGCTCCCTCCACACTCGAAGTGACTGCCGATATCCTACTCATATTCCCCCTACACCCCTTCCTCCTACTCCCTCCCAACACAGCCCATTCCCCCTAGCTCCAGCTCCACCTACATTAACCCTCCCTCCATCCCCTCTATCCCTTCCACTCCCTCCTGGATACACACGTGAATCCCTTATGTCACAACTATGCCCTTCCCCAGATACCCCTCCTGATACATCACCTTTCCCTCTCATTCTTTATCTCACCCCTTAGCTCCTCCTCCTCCTTCAAATTCTCAAACATGCACTGTAACCATTATCACTCATTGATCGACAAAAGTATAGCTCTCCTACATTGGAATATTCGTGGTTTCCATTCACATAGACATGACTTCGTCAAAACTTTTCTTCTTATAACCCACCCATTATCTGCCTCCAAGAGACTTTTCTTACACATCCTCCTATACCAAACCCCACCTAACATTTTGTCCTGTCCACGCTTTGATTCAGCCCATACCTATGCTTTCCCCCACCTATCCTCCCTTCACCGACCTCCCAACCTATCAGACATCCTTACAGAATCTCACACTTTCTGCTTTGACCTGTTCTCCTTCCTCAGGTGCATGCATATTCTTCACTTGATCTAATCCCCTTACCTAACCCTACCTTAACCCATTCACTCAACTCCTTTACCCATCTTTAATCTTTTCAATATTAATCTAGATAGTTGATGTATAGCAACTAACTACTAACTCAACCGCCTTTCACTGCCCTTTACTGTACCTTCCTATTATGCCACATGACCTTAGATGTCTAGCACATTTATTTGGCTTTTAAACATTAACCATTACCATGGCTTACTATGGCCAACAATGAAGACTTGATACCATTATTAAAGGCAATAAAGCTTTCATCAAGTAGTCCCACTGATTATGATTCTCCCGGTGCCCTGACTCTAGGCTCTCCTTTGACCACGACTCTGAGCACTGCTACTACTATCCCCTCAATGCCTAATTTCAGATCCACGTAGGTCAATAACCAACCTTACAAAGACAATTTTCTCCTATCCCAACATCCTCTACTTCATCAACTACCCCATCCTTCTCTACTACTACTCTAAAACCTGATTGTCCACCCCACCGCAATACTGCCTCTCTCAACACTATTTCCTCTTCCACATGCCCCTGTCCTTCTGCTACATCTTAAACATTCTAATTAGCCCACTACTCTAACAAGTAGGCAAAGTTGCCTTCCATCACAGTTACATCAGAAACCCAAGCTAAAGCATTATCAACCCTGACAAACACATTCCTGTAGAACCTCATCCCAACCCTCAGTACTTGTACTGGAATTGTCTCCATCTCCCCAACAACCTCCCCTGTCTATGACAAAAATTTGTCAGATTGTGGAGAATATTTACTCGCCAGCCTCATGGACTATGATGCAGTATAAGTACAGTGCTACACCATTCCCCTTAAAGGCCATCACAAGTCCCCCACCAATATTGCTATGAATACTTTCCATTGACATGACCTTCCCTTTAATGTTTACATTGGTGGAAAATCCCTTTCTATCTGACCTTATTACCCCACCCACCCTGTTAATGCAAGAAATGTTAGTGACTACACCTGCCGTTCCACAGCCCGATGCCCTCAACGTGCCCAACCTGATCATAATCGAACTGCTCTGCAGTCACAGTGCCAATTGTGGCGGCTCCCATAATTTATTTTATATTGGTTGTTCTACCTACAACTTTGAGTATGAAGTGGCAACGCTCTGATGAACACTTGACCTCATTCTACACGAAGCTAGACTGGAAGCACGTCGGCTAAGTTTCTCTCTCACTCCCAACTCCAAAAACTGCTCAACCCCCCCCCTTTCTTCCCAAAATGTTTCTACATCTCCCCCAGAATCTCTTCCTTGTTCCACTTCTAACCATCCCCTCCCCAGTCAAATTCTTTTGCCGTTCTTAATCCAGACACCCCAATCTCGTCCACAATTCCAGACACTCTAATCACTACTTCCCAGGTACCTAACCCTCTTCCTCCATAACCAAACAAGACAAGCTAAATGCTCCATCCCATCTACCCCATCCTCTCCATCAACCTCTCCCTCCACCCCTCAAACATGTCCCCTCCTCTCCACCCCCATAAGAAAACTTGTTCATCAGAACTCCCCAACCGACTCCACTGCAGAAACACCCCGGGACATTTGAAACTATCTAATCATGACCGAAGATAACTTGCCTACACCTCATCCATCATCCAAGCTCTGCTCCCATTCCTTCTACACTCACAAGCAACTGCCGATATCCGTCATCCAACTCATGTTCACCCCCACACCCCTTCCTCCTAGCACATTCCATTTTTTCCTGCCTTAGCCGCATCGTCCTCCCTCCTAACCCGCTTCCCCCTGGATCTGACCCTTTATCACGGCAACTTCCCTAGATTCTCCCCTCCTGACATTCTCACCGAATCTGTGATCAAACTGCCCCTATAGCCCTTTCTCCTTCACTAATCCCTTCCCTACGGACATTTTTGCAAAATCGCACACATCTTCCTTTGTCAACTTTGATCAAATCGCCTTAATATAATCAATTAATCCCCTTTTTCTCTTTTCACTACCACACCTTTACATAGTGCTATATGACCTTTGACATCTAGCACATATATTCTGTTTTGTAGCCATTAACCATTGACATGTTAATTAGTGGAAACTATGGTCTTTGAAAATCAAAGGTTAGCTTCCAGATACTCACTCAGTCACATGCCTGTTGTTATCGTGTGGGAGGGGGGCATAGGGGACTGAGGCCCATGTTGTAGATCATCCCTACCTTGGGCCTCAGCCCTTGGCTGAGTTAATTTTTCTTCTCTCCCTTTCCTCTCCCTGCTCTTCATCAGTCCATTCTATTCGCTTCGTAAGGTATAGGAGTCGTGCTTGAAAGGATGAAAGTCTGGCTTTGTGTCAGTCCTGAACGGCCTTGGGGAGCCATGGACACAGTATTTCCTTAATCGCCTTGCCCTTAAGGCCGATTCATCACGTCATCGTCGCATCACGTCACGCCAAGAGAATTTCTTCCATGTAATCAAATGGACCTGTTCACACCAAACTGATCGTCACGTCAGATTCTTTCCAAGAATATTTTGACGTGATGGTACCGTTGCCGGGACGATACCAATGGTGTGAACGACACCCCGTCAACGGTTAGTCATTGACCAGGAGCCGCAGGAACCGGAAGTGCCTTTTCACCATGGATGAAAAATTGATTTAACTTGTTAGTCAATGTGAAGAACTTTTTCACATGTCAAACAGGATATAGTGACAACTCATTCAAAGACAAACTAATGGAATAGAATAGAAGAACTAGATAAGAAACTCAAAATTTATTGCACTTTTCATATTTGATAAAACTTTTAATTGTTATGAATCACTGATATTTCTCAGTCTGTGATATCTCTTTGAATTGAAGCATTCCTTTCCTTTTCATATGTTATAAATCACTGATAAATTTGAATCTGACGAGACGTAATAAGACGGGACGTGAACAGTGCGAATACAAGGCACGGTTGACGGAACGGTGATGTGATGGGGCAGCGTGAATCAGCCTTTACCCGTTATGGGGACCCTGGGGGTAAGCTGTTTTTCTTCCCAACATATTTCAGGCTCACCATGGCCTGTAATGTTTTCTTTTTCCAGTCTAATTCGAGATACTCCAATTTCTACCACATCCCCTGTGCCTACCCCTCCTTCTCACTTCAACTGCTCCCTTCCCCTACACCCACCTCTTCCTCTGCTCCTCGGCCATGTGTCTCCCCTTCTCCTCCCCATAAAACCTTTGTTTCTTAGATCTCCAGAAATTCTTGAAGACATCCAAATTTCCCTAAGCATGACCCAAAAGAATGCTTCTCTCTTTCATCCACCCTCCAATCTCTTTACTTCCATTCCCTCATCCAAAGTAATTGCCGATATCCATCCTCCTCCTCAAGCTCCCCCTACCCCTCTTCCTCCCAAAACACCCCATCCCCTCCTTCTCCATATGCACCATCCCTTTTCTTTCTCCATTATCCTTACTACTCCCACCTGCATCCTCACGGAACTACCTTTTGTCACAAGTTTCCTTCTCCGGATCCTTCCTCTCCTGACATTCTACTTGATACTTCACCACTTCCCCTGTTCCCTTATTTCATTCCCTGGATTATTATTCTGCCTCTCTAACTACTATTTCTACCCATATTACTTTGCCTCTACACCTGAAGTGACTGTCGACATCCATCCTACTCCTATTTTTGTTCACGCCTTCCACCCATTCCCTCCTAACACACCTAATCACCAACTGCTTCATCTACATCACCCCCTCCCTTCACTGTTATCCCTTTCGCTCCCTCATACACACGTGATTCCCTTTGGTCTCTGGATTGTCCCCCACATGACATGTCTCCTGGAACTGCTCTTGGATCTAATCACGTTTTTTGCTTATCTCTGCCTTAACCCTTAACCCTCACTATTTATCCTTTCATTACCATGCTACCCTGATCTATTGTACGAATTTAGACGTGTAGCACAGTTAATTATCAACTAAGCTCCTCTCTTTACCCTTTTAACTACTACACTTTGCCAGTGTTGTGTAACCTCTGATGTCTAGCACGTTTATTTAATCTGTAACCATTAACCATTTCAGATACTTTAACATGAAATTCTATAAAAAAAAATCACCTGGCTCAACTACAATAATTCTTACTTATATATAATTAAAATTTTATACACATTATATACAGTAAATTCTCCTTATTAACCATTCCACAAGAAGAAAGGAAGAAAAAAAAAAAAAGAACAGGGCATGTCTTCGCACCATATCCTTTAAAAAATGTGATGTAAAACAATTTCTAACATATTCTCATGCGTAAAAAGATTTTGTGCAGCTGCAGGATGGTCAGTTTCAAGAATATATTTATTTCGCATTTCTTTCTTTCCTTTTATGCAAACTCATTCCTTGGCAAAAAGAATTGTGCTTATATCATTTATTTACTGAACATTTTCTGCCCCGTCAGCTTTTAAGGCTATTAGCGTCGTATTAAAATACAGTGATCGGTTCATAAGACGATGTTTGTGGATTCTCTGAATGGTTAATTGTCCACAACTATAAATGTGCTAGACACCAAAAGTCATATAACATTATGATAATGTAATGCGGCGAAAAGGGTAAACATGAGTTAATGATTAGGATGAAATGTCTTAGACATCAAAGGTCATATAGCATTATGATAAAGTATTGCGGCGAAGAAAGAAAGAAAGAAAGAAAGAATGAAAGAAAGAACAAAGAAAGAAAAAAAAACAAAGAAAGAAAAAAAAGGAAGGAAGGAAAGAAGGCGTTAAGGGCGATTAAATCAAATGGTGAGTATCTATGTGTCTGAGGAATGGAGAGAATCACTGTATGAGGAAAACTGCAAAAGAACCATTATGAAATAATCGAAGGGTAATATGGGTAGGACATTATTGTGAATAAGAGAGTAACGTGAGAATCTAGGTGGGAGTGGCAAGGATAATGGGGAAGGTGTTCTGGGAGAGAATGGGAGGGAGAGGGGTAGGGGGAACCTGAGGTAGAAGAGGGGGGATTCGGCAATAGAAAAGGAATAGAAAAAAGGGATTGGAGGGTGGATGAGGGGGTGGAGCGTTCTATTAGTCGTGGTTTGGAAGTTTTGGATATCTTCAAGAGTTTCTGGAGGGGAGTTAGGTGAGGAGGTCTGATAAATAGAGGTTTTCTTGTGAGAAGGAGAAGTGGGGATAGATGTCCGAGGGGCAGAGGAAAAGGTGGATGTAGGAGATGATGTGGAGGAGATGGGAGTGGAATGTTTAGATTGTCTAGTGCGACAGGCAAAGGAGGAGGGATACGCACTGGGGAAGTGACAGAGATTGGAGTGTCTGGATTTAGACTGGAAAATTAATTTCATTGGAGAAGATAGGGAGTAGAGGTAGGATGGTTCGGAATAGAGGCAAGAGATACTGGGAGAGATGCCAAGGCATCTTGGAAGCCACCACAACTAGCACACATGCGTGACTGAGCAGAACAATTTGAACGGTCAAGACCAGGCCGGGCACATAGAGGGCAGCGGGCTGTGGATCGACCGTGTTTCGCTGGGTGGCCAAAACGCCAACATTTCTGATATTGACGAGAAAGGGGTCGATATAGTCGGACAGGGCAAAATAAACTTCATGGGTGGTGAGATCATGTCTCCGGAAGCTAATCTTGGCAATATTGGTATAGGATTTACGATGGCCTCTGGGAGGAATAGTGTGGCACTGAACTGCCACTGCACCATAGTCGACGATGCAGGCGAGCAGGTCGTTTTCACAATCTGAACAGTTCTTGTCGTAGGCAGGGCAATTAGTCGGAGACGGAAACAGTTCCAGTACAAATATTAAGGGAGGAGTGAGGTTGGGCAGGAATAGGTTTGTCAATGAGGTCAGCCATTGTAGATAGGACTCAGATGCAATTCTGACAAGGCGTGAACGATCGGAACGACTGTAAAAGGAAACTTTACCTACTTGTTCTTGAAGACACTGTTGGAAGAGAAGGGTATTGTCAGAGAAAGGGGGGTGTAAGAGGAATAAAAAAAACTCGATCCCACTTAGCTGGGCCAAAAAAGAGTAATCAGAAGGTTTGTAGAGGTGGAAGCTGTAGAAGGATGAGGATGGTCGGGGATGGGGGGTGCGGAGTGAAGAGGGCAATGGGGATGAATAGTAGAAATAAGGGGGGGGGGGTAGAAATGAAGAAGATTGTGCAGTAGATGTCGTAGAGGATGTTGGGAGAGAGGAATGGGTGTACCCTACTTTGAAGGTTGAGTAATGTCCTGGGTGGAGGATTCGGAATAGACAGAGATGTCAGCAAACATCGAGTGGGTATTAGTATCAGTGGTCGGAGCCGTGGTCAAAGGAGAGGCACTGGTTTGGGAAACCAATGAAATCAAATTTAGATAGGATAGTTGATGAAGGGGCAAGCCTTAATTCCCCTATTGAGGGTAAAAAAATCTTTATCATATGACATGGTGAGCCTGAAATAAGTGGAGGGAAAAGAAAATGCTGAGCCCTCACCCCGTAAAGGGTGAGGGCTTGGCATTAATCAAGGTGCCTATGGCTCCCGGGTGCCGTTCAGGACTGACACAAAATCAGCCTTTCATACTTTCAGCACGGCTCTCACACCGTAAGAAATGGACACAAGAAGGAGATAAAGAGAAACACAGGGAGAGGGGGGAGAAGAAAAGACCATGCAAAATTAGTTGAGGCTATGCTGAAGTCCAAGGCAAGGGTGATCCCCTAGTGGGCCTTCTAAGCCCCCCACGGCAACAACGAGGAAGGGATTGGGGGGGGGGGGGTATGTGCTATTATGAATGTATCCCACAATTTCTTTACGCATATGACTGTTAGAGAGAACTATGTTTACATAATTAATCACATATCATCAGTGTAGCTAATTATTCGTATTTCCACCGAGACAATGTGAGGAAGACTATTTTTCTGCTACGTGTTATTTTGTCGGTGATTATGTCAAAAAAGGGGAGAGAAAGAAAGGGAAGGAGAGAGGGAGAGAGAGAGATGGAGAGAAGGAGGGAGGGAGAAGGAAGGAGAGAGAAAGAGAGAGGGGAAGGAGAAAGAGAGAGAGAGAATTTAAATGCAAGGAATGGCCGGGGTTACCATCCACTGGCGGCGCGGGAATCGAACGCAGGTCAGCAAGATTGCCAGACGAGGTCGCTACCGCTGCACTACACAGCAGAGAGAGAGAGAGAGAGAGAGAGAGAGAGAGAGAGAGAGAGAGAGAGAGAGAGAGAGAGAGAGAGAGAGAGAGAGGGAGAGAGAGTTTTGATATTTTGTCGGTGATTATGTCAAAATAGGAGAGAAAAAAAGGGAAGGAGAGAAGAGAAGAGAGAGAAGAGAAGAGAGAGAAGAGAAGAGAGAGAATGAGAGAGAGAGAGAGAGAGAGAGAGAGAGAGAGAGAGAGAGAATGAGAAGAGAGAGAGAGAGAGTGAGAGAGAATGAGTGAGAGAGAGAGAGACTGAGAGAGAGAGAGAGAGAAGAGAAAGAGAGAGAGAGAGAGAGAGAGAGAGAGAGAGAGAGAGAGAGAGAGAGAGAGAGAGAGAGAGAGAGAGAGAGAGAGAGAGAGAGAGAGAGAGAGAATGAGTGAGAGTGAGAGAAAGAGAGAGAGAGAAAAACGAGGAAGGAACATAGCAGACAAAGAACCCCAACGCAGAAACAAACAGAGAAAGGCAATGAAGAAATGTGCAAGCCCAAGAAGAGCAGCAAGAACAGCAACAAGGTCCTTCAGGAAGCTCAAGGCCCAGGTGAAGAGTTTAAGCATCGCGGTCATATCCTTTAAGCCTGCCCCAAGGAAAACTGCGTACCCGTGAAGAACTGTGCACGCTAACATTTAAGATCCTGGACACAAAAACATGCATTAGGTATTAGTAATAGCAGTACCATCATCCTCTTTTTCGTTATCAGCATATTCATTGTTAGCATTATTTTTCATTTCTATTATTTTGCTTACCATTATTATTTTAAAATTTATCATTACTGCTATTACCATTAAAATTGTTATTATTAGTATTATCATCATCATCATAATGATGATAATGATGATGATAATAACAACAGCAATGATGATGGTGATGATGATGATGATAATAACAACAGCAATGATGATGGTGATGATGATGACGATAATAACAACAGCAATGATGATGATGATGATGATGATGATGATGATGATGATGATGATGATGGTGGATGATGATAATAATAATCATCATCACCATCATTATTATTATCACTTTTATTATCATTATTGCTATCATTACTAATATTGTTATAATTGTTG
Organism: Penaeus monodon; assembly: GCF_015228065.2. NCBI lineage: Eukaryota > Metazoa > Arthropoda > Malacostraca > Decapoda > Penaeidae > Penaeus > Penaeus monodon. The sequence goes on along the minus strand of NC_051390.1, from coordinate 51,710,127 downwards.
TTGTTGTTATTATTAATGTTGTTGTTTTTATTAATATTGTTGTTATTATTACTATTATTATCATTATCATCATTATATTATCAATTATTATCATCATTATTATTATGTCTGTGTGAATATCATTCTTTAATAAATAATAAATAATAACAATGGCGATAACAATAATAATAGTGGTGATGATGATGATGATGATGATGATGATGATGATGATGATGATGATGATGATAAATAATAAAAATGATACTGATGACTGTAATGATGATGGTGAAGGTAATGATGATCATAATACGATAATTATTATTGGTAAAGGTAAAGTTTTGACTAGCCTTCTTTAAAACGGAAAATAATATATGCAAATGATAGAGCAAATAAATCTAAGAAACTTATCTTCTATGTACTTCCATCGCAACTCAAAAATAACGAAGTTATTGGACACGCAAGTGTCACAGACCCTCAAATGAAAAACTATCTCAATATTTTAAAAATCGCCATCCGATATCACTTCTAACTTTTTGTAAACAAAACAATGATGCCGTTTTATTTTGCTACATTTATTGTAATATCTTCATTTCGTAAGTAGATAACTTCAGAACATACTTACATGAAGGTGATTTTGTTTCTGCATAAAATAATATGAGAATGCAAGAGTAATACCATCATAATATCGAGTATTTTCAGTAAAGATTAAATATCATACTCTGCGCAAATCGATGTGTCTGGTCCATATTACGGGCAAAAGGGAACTGAAGAATTGCGCGCGATTTTCAAAACCAACAATGTCACCGCCTGAAGTGCGCACGAAACTCTTTGAAACTTTCATTGTACACCACCTACGCGTGACAATTGTCACGAGAGCCAATAGTATTACAGGAAATAGTACAAACCAATCACATGCCACCATTTGTGCCACACGTATGTATAGTGGGCAAGGAAAGCAAATGTACGAAATCTTTGCTCAACATGGAACGCAGGTGCGTAGGTTGCGATCCGCATTATTATAGAGTTATATCTGATTATTTTGAAAAAAATGATAACGCTATAGAATTCCTGAGAGCACACGGTGTTTTGCCAAGAGCGGTAAACTGCCCACATTGCAATTTACCTTGCAAATACCGTGAAGATCGACATATGTGGTATTGTGGCAGATGGAAAAAAATCGCAAAGACGAAACGGCGTAAAAGTTGCGTTTTCTCGACCAGCGATTACACAGGCACGTTTCTGCAGGGGACACATTTGGAACCTTTTAAGATAGTTTTGTTTGTTAATCATTGGCTACAAAAACACTGGGATCATGCACAAATTATTAAATGTATTAGTATTTCTAAGCCAACTAGCGTAGATTGGAGGAGTTTTTGTTCTGAAGTAACCGAAAATTGGTTACAAAACCAAAATTCAATAGGAGGTGCCGGTGTAATAGTTGAGATCGACGAGACGCTGCTCGTGCGCCGAAAATACAATAGAGGCAGACAGTTGAGCCAGGTGTGGGTCTTTGGGGGTATTGAGCGTGTGACTAAAAAGAAATTTATTGTGCCACTGCTTGGTACAGACCGCAGTGCCGACACGCTCATACCCCTAATTAAGAAATATATAAAACCAAACAGTGTGATATACAGTGATGGATGGGCTGCCTACCGTAACCTACAACTTCATGGTTACAAACATCTGAGTATTAATCATTCTGAAAACTTTGTAGACCCACACGACCCACAAATACACACACAAAATATTGAAAGATTGTGGAGAGATGTAAAGGAGTGGGTAAAGCGGCCAGGTATTAGAAGCCAATACATCGCACAATACCTGGCTCGATATTTATTCATAAAGGAGCATGAAGACTCCCTCATTCATGCTTTTTTTTTGCAAGCGGCTGAATTGTACCCGCCGCAAGGCGGCCGCGAGCGAGTACAGCCCCTCCCAGCTCCAGTTCCTCTCGACGAGGATAGCTCTTCCGAGAGCGAAGAAAATTAGGTAAGAGTTCAATTACCTAATTGTTTACACGCATATAAAACAATAATAATGTGCATTTTACGTATTAGAATACAAATACCATGTTTTCGCTCGTGTAACGACACAAAATCATTTGAAATGGTGATAATAAATGATTACTGTCTGAAACACTAAGAGACAAGGAACAATGCAAACGACCAATTACTGACAGCTTTGCGATTATATGCTGTTACAAACAGCGACAAATTCTAGCCAATGAAAACTTTAGACAATGACGTCAGAGTTTTCTGACCAATCAAAATTCGATTTTTCGGAAATTCCTGCCCTCGACCGTGAAAAACGTTCAGTGTGTGTCCGTTCGCTGTTAGAATAAGTTGACGCGTGAAGAAATATTATATTGAAAGCCGGCAAAGTTTTACAAATCAGGAAATATATCTGCCCCTGGAAATACTACCTCGATGAGGTCGACGTATTATGGCGAAGCGTACTAACGAAGGCACGACGATATAAGGTTTGTACAATTAACTTTTATATAACGAGAACCGGGAAATTGTCATATATATTGCAGGAAGTATTTTTCAAGTAATAAGCAAATTCATGCAATAAAAAGCCTTACTTCTAATTGGACCATAATACAGGCAATATTGAAAAATAAATATTTCCGATTTGGCCATTGCAAACGACCGCAGTTTAATGATCGGCTGTGCCGGCTCAGCGCGCGACGAAATCAGGCTAAAGCTTCCGTAGTTCCGTCGGACGGGCAAGTATTTTAAGCTGCGCGGCATGAAGCACCGCCACGGCCTCCGAAGTATTTTGGCCTCGGGCAAAGGTCAATAAATTCCATCTTATATTTTGAGACAAGTACAAGTATTGAGCTGTTGCAATATTTGACAATCATCACTAAGGTTTGCAAGCTCTGTTACTAAATTGCATTCACAGTTTGTTGTTTGAGAATAACATCCGCGGAGACTGCGTGTGCCGCAACGATTGCGCGACACGTAACTGTCAATATCGCTTTTTTCATTTTTATTTACTTTTTTTTATTTGTTTGTTCTTTTTGTCTTTTTATTATTGGTTAATGCTATCAATAAATGAAATACCGTTGGTATTCGAGGAACAATTAAGAAAACCTTATATATAAATTTGATTCGGTCATCAGGAAACTTTCGAAACGCATTTTCATAATAAAAAGTTGCTTTTGTCCAATCATTCATCTAGTGCATATGTACTGCGCGTCAATCAGGCAGAAAATAATCCCAGATTTAAGCGCAGAATAGAATACCGTCATTTTATAGATGAAACATGGCTCTCGTCCCCGTAGAGTTTAAGCTAACCCGATTTAAAGATATTTTAGTGTTTTTGCTCTGTTTTTTTTTTTTTTGTGTGTGTATAAATCATGCAAATTCCTCCCCAAAATACAGTGCGAAGCCGACTCTTACATATTTTATCAACTTTGCCGTCGAGGAATAAAAGTTCCGCCAGTCATCAACGAGTCAAATGCGACGGAAATCATCATTATAACAGCGTTAAACCACGAAGGGAGATTCCATTCCAAAAAAAATGGTTTCGAAAGTCGGAGGCTGGTTGAAACTTGAAATTTACCTTATTATTATTCAACTTTCCTTCGTGTCGCCTTACTCTCGGGAAATACCCAGAGTATGACACTAATTCACCAAAGGAATTCTAAAGGGTTAACTCAACATTGTATTCTTTTTTATGTAATATTACTTATCATATTTCAGCAATGATACAACAAAATCAGAAATACTAACATTCAAATGTTTGATATCAAAATTATATGCTGTGAAACCGACAAAACCCCTTTAATGATTATCCAAGTAATAATAATAATAAAAAAATCTACAGTGTCA